>NC_056746.1:1167382800-1167450300 GCF_019279795.1 Protopterus annectens
TCTCCATTCATAACTTTTTATAAATGTTTTGTGGATATTTATCTAATTAGGGATGGTACGATACAACAACTTAATGATTTTGTGATATATTTAGAAGCTACGACAAATTTCTTAAAATTTATGCAGAACCATTCCTCTTCCACAGTTGATTTATTGGATGTTAGATTATTACTGGACAGAGATGGAAATATCACCACTTCTTTATATAAAAAAGATTGTTGGAAAAATAATCTTTTACTTCGCACCAGTATGCACCCTCCCCACATTTTTCCAAATGTCATCAAGAATCAGATGTTATGGGTATCCAGACTTTGTACTGAAAATAATGATTTCCTATCAGCTCTAAATATAACAAAGAAAAACCTTAAGGATAGAGGTTATAATAAAAATGAGATCAAGAAAGAATGCATGTCCATAAAACAATTAAGGGACACTACAGGTAAACTGTTGTTTTCTAAAGGGTTACACTATGTGCGAAATCAGAAGCAGAATAATTCAGAATGGTAAAACAGAATAGTTCTAACTTATGCCAGTGATAGTAAATACACTTGTGATGTCATCAAAGGAAACTGGAAGATATTAACAGGTGATCCTAAAATTAGAGAAATAGTAGGAGACAAGCCATCATTTTGCTGCCAGAGGAAATGTAATTTGTTTCCCATGTGGTCACTGTACTTTTTGTATATTTAAAACTAAAGAATTCACCAGCAAAAATATGTCCAGAATATTCAATTTTAATATATTTGCCAACTGCAGTACAGATTGGTTGATCTATTTAGCCTATATAGATCAGTCATCACAACCTATTAAATTATGCATTTCAGTAACATCAGAAACAAATGCCAATCTAATGCTTTATATAGGCATACTATTAAACACCATACTGCACAGTTTCAGTTTATAGTTATTAATAAGGTCTTAGGCAATAGAAACTATAGCTGGTTGGCATAATATTTTAAATAAAAAAAAAAAGAACTTGGATTATTAAACTAGGAGGACTTTTCTCCCCCGGATTGAATGAACATCTTTAAGTATTTTTTGATTAATTAATGTGGTGGGTGGACCAATTTTTTTTTGATTGGATTATATTTTTCTATATAAGTGTATTTGATTGTGCTATGTTATTTGTTAGAACACATTGAGAAAGTCTTAGGGTCGAAACTGGTCTGGTTGTTCTATTTCTAGTGTAAAATTCTTATACGAACATGTTTTGACATCGTTGTCTTATTAAAGTCTTATTGATAGTCTCACTTAGAGTGCTGGCTGTTTTTTTGGATTTGCTATGTTGGAGTGTTTTGACCATTGCCTTATGGGCAAAGTTTGGTATTGACTTTTGGTCTTCTGTTCTCTGCTGTTGGCTTCTGCTCTTGGGAGGTGTTGGTATTCTCTAATTAAATTTAAAAAATCAGGGATTTGGTCCATTTTTACACCAGCTTTATTGAGGAATGTGAAGCTTTGTGGACTTATGTTGGTGTTTTAAGTATTCAATTGTGTCTAAATTCATGGCTATGAAGTGAAGATCTCATTTTTTTTAATGCATTTGTATTTCTGGATGGTGAAGCGATTTTGGTGTTTGGAGGTAATATATGCATATTGGATCTGCAGCTAGATTTAACAGCAGACGAGGTGCTATTTAAATCTTATCAGGCCTGGACCTAATTTTTTATGTTTTTTACACGCATCACCTATAGTTTGTTATTAGGCATACCACCTTTTTTTTGTCAATGGAGATTTGGGGGCCTATTTATATGGGCTATTAGAGCACTTTGACTATGATATTTCTAAGAATCAGCTGTGGTGTTGTGGAATTTTACAGCGAAGGGTTTACAGTTGGCAAAACTGCGTGATTTTGAATTCAATAAGCTTGTATATTTTTCGAAAAAATCTATATGTGTTGATATGTGGGTTTAGCTCAGACTTATTAACAGGCTTATAATTCTTATATATTTAACTATATTGGTTATAGTAGCGCCTGGATTTGTGATATATTTTGGGACTATTTGGCACCTTTTAATAACTATCTTCTTGGTGTTTAGCCAATTTATTGGCAATTTCCTGAAGTAAATCATATGCAAATGCCAGCTATGCATGATATTCAACTGTGAAAGATTCAGGGACTTGTTTGAAGCATTTATATTAAGTCACTCTAGTTGGATGCATTACATGGATATAACAGCTACAATATTGTATTAGTGACTTTTCTAGCTATACAGTTTTGAACTGGGACATAGTTGGGCATTTGTTTCAGACATTTAGATATCTATATTTAGTGATCTCACTTGGAGATATTATATGGCTATAACAACTGCATTTTTTTGCAAAGGCGATTTTGTTAGTCATTTATTCTCAATATTTGAAATATTACATCATTTTTTGAACTAACTTATGGACATATGCAGTGAGGCTTACAAGTTGTATTATTTTTGGCTGTGTCTTGCACATAACTTTTGCTGATTACGGTCCAAATATATTGAAATTTGGGACACTGACATTCCTAGATATTGTAAACCTTTGTTATTATGTATATTCCTTAATATTTAGGGTTTTGAACAGCTGTTTACTAGCATATGGTTTTTCATACAATATGTGCTTGATATAATGTGTATAATATTTTTGGATGTCTCTCAAAGATCCGTCACATTTAATTAGGCTATTTGCTGATTGTTGCATTTATTTGATTGCATCTACTAATTTACCCCTAATCATTATTTTGATTGATTGCGAGTTAAAATCTGTCTGGGGAGTTCCTCAAAACTGTGAGCTTCACAATGGATCTGATGACTATTTTACAAGGTTTGTCTGCTGATAAAGATGATATTCAGGTGTTTGGGATGGATTCTGATTCAGGATCCATGAGATGTAATTATTCTAATCCAGAGCTACAATGCTCTCAAATATTTTCTTAACTTTTAAAATCTATGAAAAATCTCAGATCTAATGTTTGGCATGTAAAACTTTTTAAGGCCTATAAACTGAAAGGTATTATACCCAGAGGCCTGCGTATTCGTATCAAACCATTGGTGGGTCAGCCTGACGATACATTATTAGCTGAATGGACGGAAGCACAACAATTGTCTTCCATGCATTTTGTGGAGATTTTACACTCCTTTTATGAATGCAGAGTAGTTTGTTCTATATCAGAGATTATTGGTGTTTGTGAACAAGCTAAACAATTTGATGGTCAGTCTGTACATAAATCTTGTTTTCAAAAGTTAAGTACAGATCTACTTAAATTTGAAAAGGAACTTAAAGATAGAAAAATTCATAAATTTAATAAGGACATGAGAGATTACAATCAAGGAAAACCATCTGATCAATACAAAAGTGTTCGGTTCTCCAAACAGGATTCTAGTAGTACTGGGCAAAAGAGAAAAAGTAAGAGATCTATTTTGAAAAAAAAACTGTTAGTGATACTTCTGGGGAAGATTCTTCCTCGTATATGGATACCAAAACTGATCACAAACAGGAGTCACTAGCTCATAAAAGACGTAATTGATCTAATTCTTCAGTTCAAGACCAATATATTATCGCCAACCCTTTAGGGTCAGAGGAAGGGGTGGCAGGAAACATAGATCAGGCCACCAAGTTAGAAACTTTGCTACATTTTCTAGCACCTCGGTAGAGAATAACTGTAATGTACATAATATCTCTTCTGTAACCCTATTGGATGCGGAATTATAATTACTAAATAAAGGTCTTAATTTTGTTCCTGGTTTTGTGGTATCTGAAGACACTTTTGCTGATGATGTGGTTTCTTTTTACAGAATGTTTTATCTTAAATTTCATTTTGATAATACAGAGCAAGTATCTCACTCTCAGCATGCATTTAGATTTCATAAATCTACTTTTGTCTCTCCTATCAATAAATATGTGGATATTTTTTAATAATGTGTTCTTAAAGATCTACATTTTGGTTTGGAACCACATACCCAGTTATTTTCAAACAGCTTGAGTATGTTGGAAGTTCAAGCTTTAGATAATCTACGTAAAAACAAGAAACTAGTTATCATTTCTGCCGACAAATGAGGGGCTGTTGTTGTTATAGATTGGTCCATGTATTTGCTTGAGGCTGACAGACAATTGTCTGATGGAAGGTTCTATATGAAAATGGCTGTAGATCCGACCTATAGGTTTAAGCATGAGATTGATGAGTTTCTACAACTGGCTGTCAGTGAGGGTATCATCAGTAAAAGAACTTTGTATTTTTTGTCTGAACTCCCTCAAATCAGAGGAATATGGTAATGTACAGATAACTTGCCTTGACAGAAGGATGATTGCAATTGTTAGCAAAGTAACTTTACAAATAGCTTCAGTAGTTTGATGACAGTTTTACTCATCCATCTACAAATAAAGATTTTTTTAACATGAGAAGTTATCTGCGTCTTATTCCTCTGATCCAAGGGAGCTCAAGAAAAGTGATACAAGTAGGGTCCAAACTATCCTTTGGACTTTTCTGCATTGCACTTATGGGAAGTTGTTAACGATTTCCTGTCCTATCCTACTTGAACCACAATTGCCCATCTTAGTTGTTCTTGATGATGGATTTCTTTTTGAATTTATCAGTTGAAAAGTTTTCATTGGCACCTGTTACAACAAATTTTCCAGAAAACATTCGGTCAGTGAACCTTAATCTAGATCGCTTTTCACTGGTGTGCTTGAAGTGCTCATGAGGTTGTTGTAGCTTCTACCACTTTCAACAAGAGCATTGGTTGGCACATTACTTCTGTTTGGGTCTAGTTTGAATTAACATTATTTCTTGTACCATCCACAGTCTGCTGTAGACAGGCTTATCATCACCCAGTGGATCATTATGCTGAACAAACAGACTGAAATATAAGTGTAAGTGTATTTATGGCTCCATACACCTACATGCACCTCCAGTGTGAGGGGTCTGCCCTCAGACCTCCACTCTCTAAATATATTACATCCAGGGTGACACCAACTCAGCGAAAAGAGAAAATGTATTTTCTTTTTTGTTAAGTCAATGCAAGTTTGGAGTTAGTGTACACAGAGAATGGGGTGAGGGGGGTAGAAGCCCCTACATCTGGTCTTGCAGGGGGAGATAAACTCTCCTGTAAAATCAGTTTACAGTACCCTTTTTATAATATGTATAGGGCCAGTCAAGCGGAACAGTGAAACATTCAGAGAGATTGACATTGATTGTATCAAATAGACCCCTATTGTTTAAATCTCTGTTGGCTTCTAGAAATATAGCACTATGTTCTGTCTTTATAGCAGGAATCTTTGTTATGACGATGCCTGGAAACTACAGGCCCACTTTCTCATAAGGACATCCCATTGCCGGAAAAGACTAAGGCAAGGATGGCCAGACATCCATTCACCTGTGTCAGATTATATTAATTTCAGAATTCCTACATCAACGATCCTATAGACGTTCATAGGTTCATAGGTGCTTACTAGGCTAATGACCACAAGGGCCTTTTTAAGCCTAGCCATGCATCCCAAGTCTCTGACATGTTCTGATACCCTTGATAAGTGTAAGCATGGGCCTGGGAGATTAACCATTTACAGGTTACCTCTGTCCATTAGAGACATAGGTGCCAAACCAGGGATAAATGTCCAGTTTCCCATCCAATTGTCCAAGTTACACTTGAATTGGATTAGGGAGGAACTCTGCTTTACATGAAAGGGGAGCCTGTTCAAAATAGGGTAGTCTCTTCATAGGTTCATAGGTTCATACTAGGCTATCTGCCCTGGGGCATTTATAAGCCTAGCCCGATTGTGTTTGGCTTACGCCACCCCTTGATTTGAGTATACTGTGCATACCTATCTATCCAGGAGGTCCTATTTATATCACAGGCAAGGTTTAAGTCTTTAGAATGGGTAATTCTGGTGCTGCTTATTTTGTGTATATGCAGGAGGTCCATCAGAGTGGATATTCAAAATTCATCTGTTATGGTGAGTATGCTCCAACAGTTGCACTTTTCAAGTGAGACCTATTTTTTCAAATACAAAGATTTTATTGAAAAATAACAGTGATCCGGTGATTTGCTTATTCATGTAATTATATTTCATAAAAGTAGAGTGGCTGATGGCTTCCAGACCCAAAATGTACTTCTGAAAATAGTTATACTGTTGGCATTTTAGTGTATTTCAGGCAAGGCCATCGCAGTTAGTTGTATTCTATCATTCTGGGTGTAGAAAATATATATGGACATTGGAAAATCAATAAAATGGGTGTGGGTTACACTACCTTTTTAATTAAGGGTTAATCAAATAGCATCACTATTTTGTGGAAGCTTGCAAAACTGTTTTAGAAATGTGTACCTGGAATATAGATTTGCATCAGCACTCCCAGGGTACAAGCATATATACATGAGCTATAAACAGACCTAAGGCATCAACAGATTTGTTGACTTCAGAAGCTAAAAGTAAGACAAACATGGCATTTTTTTACCATAGCATAACATTTTGGTGTTCAGTGATATGCTTTCATTTGGTATCATTCCATAAAATGGATTATGCTTAACTTCAATAAATTCATTTCTCAGGCCTCTTTTGAAATACACCAAAGAAAACACCAACTAGGAAATGTAACTCAACACTTTATTTATTTATTTTTCACTCTATTGCTGGTCAGCTTTAACTGTTCTTTTAGTTCTTTCAAAAATAACAAAACCAAAAGAAATCATGGTGTACTTGAAATTCTCTCATACTCTTTAGGTATAATTATGATTCACTTAATGTTCATTTCTTGATTACATATTAATAAAATAACACTTCGTGGATGTTCTTCTTCACCAAAAGCCAAGTTTCGAAACGTGCATCTGCTAGCTTAAATAAAGAACAGCACCAGCCATATTACTGATGTCTCTTGAGGCATGCACTGACTTTTACTGCAAGCTAAGCAAGCATTTTAATGAGAAGACGTTCAGAAGGCTGACAACAAAGATCACACCTCACTGCAATCATTTGTTATGCAAATTTTACATATTTACATTCACACATGCCTAGTAAGTGTTTAAAATTAGGGTCAGAGTTAAGCTGACAGAAGACACACCCACTTTGACACATCACTTTCATTCCCACCCACAGTGTCATTTTACTTTTAAATATCCTGTAAATCCACAGTTCCAGTCTTGTTTCAGCTCTCAGGATAAACTAATCTTTGGATTTGTGTTCCTCTCCAATTTACACTGGATTGGGGAACTATGCCCCCAGCTCTTGGCTCATATTTAAAATAAAGTTATGCCAGGGAAAAGTGACATCAGTGTGTACTAATTTTTAAATTTTGTATCTACAGATGTACAAGCAGCCTTATCATAAAAAAATAGTACATTTATCTAGTAATATTCAGAAATTAGTACATATCAAATTAGAAAAAGGAACAGATGACTATCTCTGCTAATGCTCTAACCTTCTGTCACACACTTGCTTTCTATGGAATTACTAGTAGGTCAGAAAGTCACTACACCAGGCTAGTATTCAAAAATCAGAACACAGTAAAACATGAAAGAAAGAGAAATATGGTTTCCACTACTGTCTGTTTGTCTGACTCAGATGCTTTCTATAGGCAGAGGCCATGGCATAAAATTGTTGTAGATGGCCAGGATTCACAATCAGCAAACCATAATAAAATATGAAATGAAAGAAACAAAAAAACTCTTGTTTACCAATATTTTAAAAGCCTTGCATTACTGATGTGCTTTCTAGAGTAGCAGCAGCAGCAGTCAGGTCATAAAATGCCTGAAACGCTACTTTTCTCAATGGGTAAAACGCCCAAATTAAACTAATGAGTGGCTCACAGGGAGACCTGTTGTCAGTACAACTGCAATTTGAGATAGAATCTGGCTAACACATTTGAAATTTCCTTCAGGTACTCTTCCCCCACCCCCAGTAGCCAAAGATGAGCATGCCCAGAAGGGCAAACCTGAAATGTAAACAAAGGCTGAATCAAATAAAAAAATCCCTGGGACTGTCCCTTTACCGTAATTATTTTCTGATAGTACAGAAAGGGCTTAACTAATTGTTTTCTGATAGTACAGGAAGGGCTTAATGTAATCTTTCTCTGATAATATAGGATGGGTAGGATGAAATTTATACTCTGAGTTCTTTGCCTTAACTAGCAGACTCCATGCACTTTATGTATTATTGTTGGATCACCCAAGATTTTATCACATTTTCTCAAGAATGACAACTGAAGTCCTGAAATGATCATCTTGTAGTCACAGAAGAGAAAGGTGCTGATGCTTGCATATAACTTATAAGCCAATTGATCTCACAGCCTACTAGAGAAAAAGTGAGATAACCTTTATAGTGCCTTTAAATGGATACTCTTTCTCTGAGGTACAATGACCTCTGAGTGAGAACAATGTTTGTGTGTGTGTGTGTGTGTGTGTGTGTGTGTGTGTGTGTGTGTGTGTGTGTGTGTGTGTGTGTGTGTGTGTTTTGGTGGGGCGGCTTGTTTCCCATATGGAGGGTACAAAGTTTTGCGCTCTAACAAAAATTATTGTTTTACAATGTTGCTGCGGTGGTGGTGCTGCGGTAGTGTTGTCGCCTCACAGTAAGATGTCCTGTTCGATTCTCAGCTAAAGCGTCTTCTGTGTGGAGACATGTGTGAATGGGCGTACCTTCGTTGAAGGTTGTACGTCAGGGCTGGCAACTCGGTACGTAAAAATCTACTGCCAATCATTAGCGGACCAGAGTTCCACTGTGGTAACCCCTAATTGGGAAAAGCCAAAAGATACAACAACATTGCATTTGCTCATATTGTTCCTAGGCTTGAGTAACTGACATATGAGCTTTTCAGTACTTGAGCTCACACAGTACAAGGTCTTGTTGTCAAACTTTCATGATCCAGTATAATTAGTAATGTTTAGTAGGCATAGTAAAAGCTGCAGTGGTGGTGCTGCGGTAGCGTTGTCGCCTCACAGTAAGACGTTGTCCTGTTCGATTCTCAGCTAAAGCATCTTCTGTGTGGAGACATGCGTGAATGGGCGTATCTTCGTTGAAGGTTGTACGTCAGGGCTGGCAACTCGGTACGTAAAAATCTGCTGCCAATCATTAGCGGACTGGAGTTCCGCTGTGACAACCCCTAACCGGGAAAAGCTGAAAGATACAACAACAAGTAGGCATAGCAAAAACATCACATACACAGCCTTCTCTTCCAGGTCTTCCTGTGTATGCATCCCACCTCTACCAGCCTGCTTAAATGGGCTGCCTCCAGGGGAAAATATTTCATTACTATAGCACCCTTTTTCAGAATGGTTGTTTCCTTTGCTCAGGTTTTGAATATGTCCACCTCTCGTTCCTTCTGATTAAGTACTTCCGGGCACCTGTGAACTTACTGTTTCCTTGTGAACAGAGAAAGACATTCATGAGCCCCACCATTGTTTTGTCCTCAGTAAGGATGACAGATATGTCTTTTAAATATTAGAAACTTATAAATGTTTGCAGGATAATATGCTAGAAAAAAAAGAACTTGGACATGATTTTGATGAGTAATGGAATTCATCACTGAACATAGAACAGATTCTTATCTGCTTTAACTCAGTGTGTCAGAAAGAATAAGCAACTGTATAACTACTGCAAGCTGCTGTCTGCATGACAGTTTGATATTTCAGACATTATGCACAATGTTTAGACTGATAAAATGTTTATTTTGATTGATAATGGCTTATATACAGCTTGCATCTTGGTTATATACAGAGGTTCAGCCAAGTTAGGTGAAGTCAACTTTGAGACACATCATCTACAGATTATTATATGCAAGTACAATAGATAATGCAGACGGGACACTTTTCCACTTAAATATGGTTAGCTGTGTATCATAAAGATTACTGCTGAAGAATGACTATATCTGCAATGGAAATCTGCCAAATGAAGACATCAGTCCTTGGCTAGACTCACAGCACTGAAACATTCCCTAGAGTAATAGATTGCACTCTCAAACTGTGTCTGTAGCCATAATGAGAAAAAAGAGCAATTTGAACATTTCTCTTCAGATGTTTTTTTGTGACCTGAACTAAATGGTCACTCTGACAGCTTCTCGGTGTCATCTGTTTGCTTTGGTTTTGTCTTTCTCAGCAGCTGTAGCACAAAAAAATGGTACCAGTGGGTCTGTTTAAAACTGTTCTGTTACAGTACAATTCTGTTAGAGTATGCTGAGGTTAAATGATGTCCCCTATATAGTAACCAGCAAGTGTTCCTATGGCCATCAAATTCCCCATAAGATTTCATTTAATTTGTTATTGGATAAATTACCAGTTATTATCAGGCCCATTTCAGGCATGGCCCAGACCACAAGAGCAGAGGTAAACAAAACAAGGATCTAGTTTACTTGATTAACTTTTAAAATGTCAAAATTCACATGATTGAGACCACGTAATAGACATTTTAAAAAGTTGAAAATTAAGAACATAACATAAACAGCATTTTGCAAGAGTGAAAGCCCCCCCCCCACGCACCCCCTACACTCCCAGCTAATTATATATGCCTACTCCAAGACTGCAGTACAGTGGGGAAAAGGGTACATCTCCCGATTCCCAATGTGCCACGATCTCAGTTCTATTCATTCGACTTTTTAAAATGTCGATCATTTGGTCTTGACCATGTGAATTTTGACATTTTAAAAAGCTCATCAAATAAACTAGACCCAGAAAACACATATATTTTAAAAAGCTGATAAAAAATAGACCCATAAAACACATATATGTTTTAAAAAAACTGATCAAATAAACTAGACCCACAAAACATATCTATCTATATATATATATATATATATATATATATATATATATATATAAACAATTCAGGGTATCAGGTCAACCAATATGCTTTGTGAGATGAAAGGAAATTAGAATACTGTCGCATATTGTCTACTCAGAGGCAATCTCTGCTTAACATACAAGGCCATGTCAAACCCAGAGCTGCTGGACATGCTACACTTAAAGAAACCCCAATCCATCAGAGCCACACGCTCCAGAGACCTAAACCTTGTCATCACAATGAACAAAACATGCTGGAGGGATAGGTTCCTGACCCAGAGACTCCCCATACTCTGGAATAGACTGCCCATACATGTCAAGCAGAGTGCCTCCTTGGCCCTCATCAAAAGAAACCTTGATGACTGGATGGGAGATAGGAAATTTACCCCGGGGATCACGTCAGTCACCCTGCTAGACAGAGATCCAGGGAAGTAAATATTGTGGGAAGAAATAGCCAGGGAATTGTTATGGCTAGGCTTGTATAGGCCCTAGGGCTGATAGCCTAGTAGCAACCTATGAACTTATAAAAGAACACATGTAGGCAACTGCAAAAGTCCATACAGACTGTTACCAAAGGTCATGATTAAATTCAAGAAACAGGAGCCATAAGGCATAGATCTTACTATTAAACTACTGTGCTACCCAAGATTTTATTTCCAGTACTTTTTTTTTTTGGGGGGGGTGCACAACATTAAATCATTTGTTCACTATGTTGTATTTTATAAAAAGACTGGTGAATTGTGTAGTGTTTAGATAAGATAATATGTTACAGGATATTCTCTGTTCTCCATCTCTATTATCTCAGTCAGACCTTGTCTGTATATCTGTAGAAATATTTATGTAAAATGAGAAACGTAGAGGAGTTCTCCAAAATAAATAAATAAATAAAATAAACAAAATAAAAATGATGGTGTCTTCTGACTCTGTAAGGAGTAGGCTATGTGTGCTGGGTTATCTGAGTGGCATTACTCCTCAGTCAGATACTGGCAAACAGATTCAGTTAGCCAGTCATTCTATCAGTCAGTCAATCACTCCACCAACCAGTTAATCAATCACTCAGTTTTTATGCACACTCATATAACACTAAGCATTTACAATATGAGTCACAAATTCATTAACAAAATGAGTTAAGCAAATTAACAGGCTCAGAAAGACTATGCCCAAATGAATCATAGCTTGTACAAGTCAAGATATGGATAGAGAGTAAAATTATAAAATTAAAGAATTTGGAAAAGGCCTTGAAATCTACTATTAAGAAGTCAAACATTATCCAAAAATATTCTGTGAATGAGGTGCATTTGATGTACCTCCTAAAACAATTCAAAAAGTCAAATACACAAAGCTGTCATGGGAGCGAGTTCCATAACTCCGGAGCACAAAAGGCAAAATATCTTGGATAAGAGGACTGAATGTGGTAATTGCCAACAGTGCTGAGGGAAGTAATCTGTTTCCTGGAAGCCTAGCTGGGCACCAAAAGTTCTTTAATATAAGCAAAATGAAGATGAACACCATGACTAAAACTTTGAAAATAATTTAAATTTGAACAGGCAGCCAGTGTAAGCAATAAAATGCATGTGTATCTAGATGCCCCTGTAAGCAGCCCAGCAGCTGGGTGTTGCACTTGCTGCAACATATTAAGATTAGAGATTGAAAAGTTCAACTAAAGAATTGCAATAGTCCAGATAAGAGGGCCTATATTATGACATCAAAAAACGTGTTCATCAAACATGTTTTCATTGACCACTATACAGCAAAAACATTAATCTCTTAATGGCTACTTCATTGAATTTTTTCCCAGGGGAAAAAAATCACTTGGCCAAACAAAACAAAAAAACTTTCAAACCCTACAAAGGGGGGGGGGGGCTTTCCCCCCACTCCAACTAAATATACCAACTCTGAGATTCTAAGATTGCACTACAGTTGGGAAAAGGTCAAATCCCCAACATCAGCCAAGCATTTTTTCCCCTGTGAAAGAATTTGCTGAAGTGACCATTCAGAGATTAGTGTTTTTGCTGTATAATAGTTGCAAAAATTTGTTCAATTAACACGTTTTTGATAACATAATATAGACCCCGGATAAGATATAAGCAAGACCTGCATAACCACTGGTAAATTCTCACTTTTGATAAGATGCCTAATATACACACAGGTCTATAAAGATTTAATATTACACAAGCCCTATAGATGTGAATTCTTCTTAATATTGGAAGAGTAATATTTTGCTGTCTCTTATACCATAATCCTCCTTCTCCGAAGACGATGACCATCAACATATATTTTTTGTCAGTATGACACATTATTCTACAACTGATAGCCAAGAATAACTTTGTTGTATTGCTAATACTGTTCCTAATAAATTCTTACTGCATATGCCAGAGCTGACTACTTCAAGATGAAGTGATAACCTTTAACCTTTATACCTCTCTTTTACCAACTATTATTTTAACCTGAATGAATCACCTTTGCCTATGTTTAACTCTTTTACTTACTGTTATAGCAATGACCTCATTATGTCTTTCTTCATTGGTATTATTACATATGCTATTAATTATTTTAACTGTTTTTAGCACCTTTATTTTTGTTCTATTCTTATGTCTTTGAGCTTTTCTCTCTGGCCATGCCCTGAAAAGGGACATTGCATAGTCAACCTTTCTTGGTAAACAAACAAACAAACAAATAACTAAATGAGATGAATGCTCATCCATTCACTCCTTAATGTGAAGCCTGCTTCAGTTCCCCCAGCCTTCCATAATCCTAATTCCCTTTGATCTTTGATGGAACAGATTCAAAGAGTGACTGCCAGAGTATTAAAATCAGTGCTATGATGGATCATGAAGGGGAGACTGATGACACCATGACTGTTACCAAATTGGAGGGGGAAGAATTACCTATATACATTCTGGGGATACTAGTAGATGAGCCTAATTCAGAGTCCAGAAGTAGGATCTCGGCATGATGTAATTTAAAAGGTGGCTATGGACCTGAAAGGAAGGCCAGAAGAGACACAGTTTACAGCTGGAGAGGGTGACCAGTAATATTCCCAGAGAAATGAGATGCCCAAATGCAGCAAGGAAGGGCCAACAGGCAGTTCTTCAGACAGAATCAAATGATGTTACCTACAGATACAGAACATGATGCTGCACACACAACAGTGGCTGTATGTGGATGTTGTGGCAGACAGAGTTGATGATGTGCACCCATTTACGAAGAGAAACCATCTGTATTTCTGCAGTAAGCTGGATGAGCCTCCTGCCAGAGTTTCATCCTTCTGTACTGTGCTGGAACCACTGAGGGTGAGCAATCAACAGCTGAAAACAGCCATTCATGTAGGCAAAGATTACACATACATGACATTTGAGGTGATAACTGATGCTATGAAATGTGTAAAACAAACTTGGATGGGTTTTATCATACATTGCATTAGTGTTAGAAGATACCAATTATTTCTACAGTTTAGAAGTGACATTTTTGGTATGTATGTTTAACAGGAACTTAAGAAACATTGAGCCAAAATGCTACATATTTAAAAATAGTTTTTGAATAGGATGGTGGTCATTGCTTGTTGAGTTCAAGTATTGTGAGGGTTAAATTGAATATATACCAAATGCTATTCATGCCAAGTATTATAAAGGAGCTTTATATTATGCCAGGAAACTGAAGACATCTTACTGTGTGGGAACGGGGTACGCTTCATCAGGATGATGTAAAAGAAGGGCTTGTGATGAATTTGACCATATGAGAACTGCTTGACATTTCGAATATACATAATGGTAATCAAAGAATATTATTTGGTTTTGTGTAGTGCTCTGTTATTTGGGATATACTTTTCTGAGGTGCAGGCCAAAACCAGTGGGCTATGACTGACCAAGTTTGCAGATGACTGCAAGCTGGGTGCTGTGATCAATTCCCCTAGTAACGTGGACCTCCTCCAAGAGGGTCTCGCCTAAACAAATGATTGGTGCCAGAAACATGGCCTCAAGCTGAATACAAAAAAATGCATCATCATCCCCTTTGGGGAAAGTGATGTCCCCTCAAATTATCACATTAATAACAATGCCCTAAACATACAGTCTGTCATGAGGGATTTGGGCACCCAGATTGATAACAACCTGACTGTTGACCACCATGTTTCTTCCATTGTATGGAAAGCTTTTTACATGGCCCGCCTCATAAGTAAGGGTATCTCATCCAGGGACAAGGAGATCAAAACATCCCTATATTCTTCCCTTATAAGGCCCATTATTGAGTACAATGGACAGAGGTTCCTCACCAGGAGAATCCAGGGCCTCAAAAATCTTCCATACACAGATAGGCTAAAAGCCCTAGTCCTCTACACTGTTTCATACAGACTCCTCAGAGGTGACCACTGTCTGGCATACAAGGTGATCTCGGACCCTGCTGTGATGGGACTGCTGCATATCTGCGAGTCAAAATCCACTCAAGTAACCCACACACACAGCCTCAACTTGGTCTGTGACATCAATAGGACTTGTTGGCGGAACAGATTTGTGTCCCAGAGGCTCCCCATCTGTGAAATAAACTCTCTCTCCATGTCTAGCAGAGTACCTGTTTACCCCTTTTTAAGTGCAACCTGGATAACTGGATGGGGGCATTGGGTGCTGATTTGTCTATACATTGGCTAAACTCTTGGCTAGGCATATAAGGGCCTCAGGGCCAATAGCCTAGTAACTTCATATGATCCTCTGATTCCTAATTGTAACTCATAATGAAAATATTAATGTGCCTAATGAAAAAGAATCATAGTAACAACATTTAACAGAATGAGAGTAGCATTCAGAAGAGGGATATTTGATTCATGGAAGTTCAGAAACAGATTCAGATAATTTAAAGTTGACAAAAAAGTGGTGAGGAGAAGGGAGGAGGAAAATGTGTGAAATTTTGTAGATAGCAGTTAAGAAGTACTGGAGAATACAGGAATCCAGGGTATTTTGAAAGGAGAAAATGTTACTTAAAAAGGACAAAAGAACAGAAAAAAGAATAGAACACTAACAATATAATATAATGACTAACAGAGAACTAACACTAACTAGATATGAAGATAGCCTCATACGGTCCTAGCTTTATGCAGGATGCTAACAGGACATCTTTTGAAGGGTTGGAAAACTATGAAATTGGTCTGGTCTGTTTATAAGAATAAAGAAAAAGGATTGAGATAAGATGACAGAGTGAAGCTATTTGGTCATTTGGGGACAAAGAATATATGAGGTATTGATAATGGTTGCTTTGAAAAAGAATATTAAAATGATGGCTCCTTTCCTTGTTTTACAATTAAAATGGATAGGGAGCTGGGAAACAGTTTATGAGTAGAAAACAAGCATGAGAAACTGATTGATGCATATATTCATTTTAAAGAAAAATAAAGGGGAAATTTCTTTAAAAAGTAGAACCTTATTTGCTGATTACAAATGCCATATAATGGGTGGGAGATTTTAACACTCATTTTGATGGAATAAAGGAAGATAAGGACATTTTAAATGAAATACTTAAAAGGATGGGGATGTCTGATGTAGTAAGTTCACATACAAAAGAGGAGCAACAGCAATTGGTATTGGTTATTTTCTGGCAATCAAATCTATTTGATAATTATAGAGTGTGTGGTATAGAGCTATATTATGGACACACCAAGTAAGATAAAGTGATTATAGGTTCATAGGTTCATAGGTTGGTACTAGGCTATCGGTCCTAGGGCCTATACAAGCCTAGCCATAACAATTCCCTGGCTATTTCTTCCCACACTATTTACTTCCCTGGACCCCTGTCTAGCAGGGCAACTGACGTGATGTTCTAAGAAGCAAAACAGACTGAATGTATATGGATACATTAAAATATGGAGGAAGACATGACAAAATCAGTGGTATAAGGTTAATATGCAAATATCACAGATGTGACTATTTTATATGGTGGGAGGTTGTAAAAGAGGAAACACTTAGGGAAATATAATAATTTGAGAAAAAAAATTGGGCAGAATGGTAGAAGAGGATGCATGTATGTAATTAGGGTGTTAAATAGGGAAGTAGAATATGATAGCAATATTGTTTTTTTTAAGAAAATAAGAACGTTAAAAAAGGAATAACTAAAGTATGAAGATTAATTTAAGAAAACAGAAATTTGCATTAAATGATAGAAAAGAACAGGTTTCCCCTTTATTAGGCAACATGTTAAGAAAATTAGTGGCATTATGGAATGAATATGTATCCTTCCCCTCTTCATTACTTATTCATTACATATTCATTATGGAATGAATATGTATCCTTCCCCTCTTCATTACTTATTCATTACATATTCATTATGGAATGAATATGTATCCTCCCCCTCGTCATTACATATTCATTACATATTCATTATGGAATGAATATGTAATGAAGAGGGGAAGGATACCTGTATTTAGAACCAGGAAAAAAAGAAATACTGGAGAGATATTTATTACATTAATATGGGAAGGAAAGCAGTTGGTAGTCATAGGTGGGAAGCAAAAAGATTCCTTCATGTTTAAGTCTAGATTTACAGAAAAATATATCAGGAAAGAAGTAAAAATTGCTTTACAATGTTTAAGGTTAAAAAGTGCATTTAGACTAGATGGATTAGCCTATCCATTTTATAATAGATTACAAGACTGGCAGAGGCAAAGAATACCCTGGTAAGGTATACAGGAGAAAGATCTGTGCAAGGAATAGTTAAATACACGTAGGAAAGAGATAACAGAAGACATAAATAATTGTAGACCTGATACATCTCTGAACTGTGATTATAAAGTGTAGAATAAGTATAGGTTACTGTCTTTAAAATTATATATCCGCGGTGGTGCAGCGGTAGCGTTGTTGCATCACAGCAAGAGGTTATCCCGTTCGATTCTCAGCCGGAGTATGGGGAGTACCTTCTGTGTGGAGTCTGCATGTCCTCCCTGCCATTGGGTGGGCATTTGAAAGACATGTGTAAATGGGCATGCCTTCATTGAAGGTTGGACGTCGAGCTGGCACCTCAGCGTTCATGAAAATATACTGGCAATCATTAGCGGACCGTAGTTCCGCTGTGGCGACCCCTAACCGGGAAAAGCCAAAAGACAAACAACAACTGTCTTTAAAATTATAAATAAAATCAAGTAATACTATCTGAATAACTGCAATGATCTCTAAATATGGGAAATATCTATTTCTGAAAAAATAGTATTACTAAAGGTGTTTGGCTTGGGGAAAGGGAAGAATGTAAACTCTAATGTTATTGATACTGAGAGAAATGGTAGATCTGATTAAAGAGGGCTTGGCTTCATACATTGCAATATTTGATGTGAGCAAAGCATCTGATAAACTATCGCATAACAAATTACTAGACATTGCAAGATCGTATGTGTTTAACCAAAGAATGACTTTTACAGAAAATGCATATGGTAGCAGTTGACTGAAGCTCACAGTGACAAGACATAAAAGAGAATATAGATGCTTTGTGGTGTTAATCTGGGCTGATCTCTAAAAATGTTGAAGTTAGGTTTAATTATGAATGTTATTAGAGAGTACATTAGTAGAGACATTCACCACATAATCATGCAACAGATGATGGAATTAATATATTTTTACTGTTATTTTAGACAAGAGATTTCATTTTAATACTTAATGAAAGAAAAATAGTGTTTGGAAGTATATGAACAGAAACATGCATGAAAACAGTAGGAAGGCAGAGTGGGAAAAAGAGTTTCCTGATAGTCATAATGAGGATCTAATTTGGTATACATGATTTGGTTGTGACAGAATGAGAAAGTTTATCAGGGAAAAGCATTCACTGGTATGAACAGTGGCTCTAGGTTATTGTCAATATTGATGTGGTACCCTGATTCCCATGTGCAAAAAATGGGATAAAAGGGCTATGGATGGACAGATGTAGAAAATAAATTTTAAATTTCTGGAGTGGAATGCATTTATACTTTCATTCAGAAAGAAAATCTATTTGGTAAAAAGTATATATTTAGGAAAATTATGTTATTTCTAAATATGTTATTTCACTATGGTGCATTCTTTTCTGATGGAATATAAAAAAAATGATCTGAGATGTTTTTGCTTGTTTGGATACATGCAAGTTAAATCCTACTAAAAGAGAGATTTTAAATATAAGAAAAGAACAAAGAGGACTTAGCATGATTACTCCTACTGTTTCTTTTATTTTCATTTTACTTCATTTGAATCATGTGATAGTGGGGGAAACGTGACAAATGTATAACTATAAAAAATGTAATACTATATGTTTCAATAATTTCTTTCAGTAGTATTGTTGAGCTCATGAGTCAGGCTGCAAGGGTATTTTCTAATATATTTCTTTCTGCAGCTTATTACATTTACTACACACATAAAGAAATAAAAAAGTAAGTAATAATGCTTAGGAGCAACCCAACACAAAATAAAATCTCCAGCATTGATTGAATACCAATTATGTGGCAGAAATGTTAAAACATCCAAAAATAGTCCATCCTTGATAAAACCAAGTATATTTTATTTAAGCACGTAAAATAGGTAAGCGCTTTCGCCAAGAGGCTTCGTCAGACTGGGGTTATTCACCAGTTCCAGAAGGGGAGATATTAGAATTTACACGGAAAGAAAAGATAACTTTAACTACCAGTGGAGTATGTTAAAACTAAACCCCACACATGAAGGGACCTATAAATATCCACGACCAGGGTAATCTTGCGATTCCAGACCACCTCCATTAGTGCCCTGTATAAACCAAGCTAACTTATATTGTAAAACCATCTGCCCACCCTTTAACCTTCCATCTCCAAATGAGGCACACTAACCAACATAATGTGAAACAAATGGACACAATGCAGCAAACCTAATAATAGCCGAGTAGCAGCTTACAAAATACAATAAGATATTATTTATATTTTATAGTTTTTTCGTTTTAACTGTACTATCTTACATTTCCTAAATATTTTTTCTTAACACTGTATAACTTCTTTTATGTAATTGTACTATTATGTATCTCTATGTGGAGCTTTTCTCCCCGGGCCTCTACTGAAAATGGACATGTATTCAGCTAGACCAGCCCGGTCAACAAATGTAAAATAAATAAAAAATAAAATAAAAAATTTAAATATTCCTCTTACAAAAAAGGTTGATAGAACAGGTTGTGGTAGCATGGATATTCAGAATGAATAACCCTATATCATTTGAAAGTACAACATACAATCTGCATAGAAACAAAGGAACATTTTGAAAGCATCATGAATGTGATGGATTTTTGGCTGCAGGGAAACAGCAAAGGTCATGCATCAGAAAGACCATTCTATGTCATTGAGAATCTCGATGACTGATTACCGATAGACAGGAGTAATGGGAGAGAGTCAACTGAGAAAAGTGCTAAGATAAAAATGAATAATTGTAAACCTGATTTGCTGTAGAGGCATATGAAGACCTGACAGTTGTTTCTTGGAAAAAAAACACACTGGTACAGGCATACTATAACCATGAGACTTACCTCTCTTTCGAATAAAGTGCTCTAATTTATTAGCAGCAAAAGGAGAGTAATAATTTGTTTTTACCCCAGATAAAACAGACATATTTGTTGTAATCTGAAAACTTTTGTTCCTAGAAATGAACTAGGGTGCAAGGCAGATCATGCTTACTGGAACACTCATATTTAGTTGTTTTTAAACAATTTATTAATAGGTATTACTTGTTTTATTCCATGTTCGGTTATAAAACTGATAATAATATTGTACCAGTTATCATCAGATCACCATGGACACCAAAATCCTGAAAATACATTCCTTCATTATTCAAGGCAAAACCATTTTGTATAAATTTGCAACATTAAGACTGATATGGTAACAATTCAGCTAGGGCTTCAGGGAAGGAAATATGGAATCATGCTGAATTGCATTAATATTTCTGTCAGGCAAAGTATGACAACTAATTTATAATACATGAGAAAGGGAAAACATTGCTACATGAAGCAATACACATCATATAATAGGTGCATTTTATTTCAGATTAACTGAAGCATAAAATAGATGTCTTAACACTGAAAGTAAGGAAATCATTCACATGTTAACATTTGTGTAAAATTAGACATCGTGTAGTGCTTTATTTGTTCTCACTTTGCAGTGACCTCAGCCTTACAGAATATTTGTTGAAAGCAATTTACCACCCATGACTTAGTCCTGTTTGTGGCCAGTTCAGAGGGACCAAGTTGCTCCTCTTGCCATTGAATTATATACTGCATTTTTTTTTTTGCAATGCCACAAGCAACGTCTGAATTATATAATGTATATATATATATATATATATATATATATATATGACTTCCGCGGTGGTGCAGCGGTAGCGTTGTTGCCTCACAGCAAGAGGTTCTCCCATTTGATTCTCGGCGAGTGGGCGTTCAAAAGACATGCGTTGAATGGGCGTGCCTTCGTTGAAGGTTGGGCGTCAGGCTGGCAACTCGACACCATAAAAACCAATTGCCAATCATTAGCAGTTGAGATGCCACAAGCACTTTCGAAGGGAATTATGAAGTGTAACTTAAATGTACCTCATTATCCTTCAACATCTGTCCCCAACGATTCACTGCAATGAACCAGAAAGCGACAATTGCCCAAAAAGACCACAAATATAAGGCAACATCTGCGAAAATCTTTACAATTGAGAGGGATACCTCCAATTACCTCAGAAAGTCAACATGCATACTGTTGAACTTTCAGCTCCACCTCATCAACTCCTGAAGTCAGACCCCTTGCGTGTGTGTTTGAGTGAAGAGAATGTGCATGGCACAGACTTAGCTCTGCACTGATCATGCGCAGTGGTATTAAAACTTGGTCAACCCATGAAAAGCCACCATCAGCCCCCTTCTGAGGAAAATACCCTGTACATGGCACCACCAACTCGCCTCAAAGAGGCAGTCCATTCCCATCAGATCCCAACCCCCCAGACTCACCGCCCCCATCCTCCGGTCCCAAAATTTAATCACCACCACTGACAAAATGAAGGGGAACACTCATTACAATCCATGCACAACTCCCTCAACACTGATCAACTGCAATCTGCACCGTAAACCCCGATGAAACCACCAAAATACGTGGTGAACAGCAGTCTCAATGACACGAAACATGCAGAACAAAGGAAAGGACTGTGTCGCTGTCAGCGCATGAAAAGCCGAAACTCCCTCCATCGTACCCACAGGTCCTCCCAGATGCAACTCTGCCATCCAGCAGCCCAAGCCAAGCAACCACCATGGCCCAAGCCAGAACACAACCCAACGCCCGAGGGTACACCAGGCCCGCACGACCACCTCCAACAGTCACTGGCAAGCCCGCAAACCAACCATTTAAATTGGGCCACAAACTCTAGCACTCAGCACCCACAACCTCTCTGCCATCCTGAACATGCCATTCCCTAGCCACCAACGAACCATTAACTCCCAATTCAACATCATCATACTTAGCAAAAAAAAAAAAAAAACCCACATCCATGAGTATCATCCAAAGGATGTCTCTCCTCTTTTTCCACACAGACCGTAAATGACAAAGAGTGGCAGAAGCCACAGCAGAAGGGCACAGCCCCAGTGCAAGCCCCCCCCCAGCAAAGCATCATTCACAAACCAGACCCAGAAGCAAACCAATGAAATGCTCAGGGCTAGGCCACCACATGGCCCCAGGAAAGAAAACAATGGGCTCGCCAACTCCGCTAACCCAAAGCAAACAGTGAAACATGCCCTCAGTGAACAAAGGATCATTCTGATAAATGTGATTCCTATATCTTCCCCCTTTGATATATATATATATATATATATATATAAAATAAATCCCTGGAAAACCTCACCCTTATATGAAATCAGTGACACCATCAACCACCTGCCTGCAACCAAAGCCAGCGAAAATAATTAAATAATAATAAATAAATAATATATCCCACCCCACAAGTCCTCCAAGGCCAACTTTCACCAGACCAACCCCAGGTTGTCATGGACGTATCACCTGCAGTAGCAAGTTCACGCCAACGTGTGATTGCTTAACCCAACTACACTAGACTAAACCTCTTAAGCCCCTCCCCATCATTATCTCATTTCCTCCCAACCATCCCTGCCTCCACTTAACCCTTTCACCTCCCTAAGCCACTTAACTCCCCCCTAATATTAACCTAACCCCCCCCACCCATGAAGATGTCCTGGGACAACTTAGTTTGTTGCCAAACTTCATTTGTCATTCTGTACCTGTTAACATTTTTGGCATGGGTCACAGCTAAAATGAATATCTAATGGATTAGTCCACTTACTTGGAAGAAAAAATAAATACATACATAAATAAAATATTGAGATAGGTGGAAGGGTTTATAATGCAAACAGATGGATAATCTTGAGTTTCTATTTCTATTTTAATCTATGAAATCATGCACTCTTTCTAATACTCTAAATTGTTGAATCTGGCATTTACACATCCATTTCCTCCTCTTTCTTTTTTTTTGCCTGTTGCTTGCTGGTCACTCGTTTTCACTCACAATCTTATTCTCAAATCTAGCAGGACATTCCATAACCCTGCTAAAAATAAACAGTTTAATTTGTTATTCTATATAAATCTCTAAATAAAGTGTCAGCTATGACTTGCACCAGAAATATCGATAGCAATGTCTCAGAATGAGGAAAGAAGTAAAATGAAGTGAAAAGCTTTCACAACTGAATAATCCTGCACATTTTTGCATAGCATAGGTATTCATATATATATATATATATATATATATATATATATATATATATATATATATATATATAGTGTGTGTGTGTGTGTGTGTGTGTGTGTGTTTATTTCAGAATATTGACATTATGGAACGTTGAACTGCATATGGTTCAGACCACAGACAATACGATTGATGTTCTGTAATGTCAAAAAGTACAAAACAACTACAAACTCTGTTTTTTGTAGAGAAAAGCCTCCCTGAACACTCCCCCCACACTGATGATTATAAATGACAACTCTGAGATCCCACTACAATGGAGAAAAGGGCAAAGTTAAGTGTTTCAAAACACTGATTATATGGTCTCAGCTCTATGCAGTTTGACATATGTATATATACTATTACAGTTACCAAGCATTACTAAGGTGGCAGAAGAGTAAAATTCTCTACCCACCTTAGTAATGCATATTTACCCTAATCCTGCCCCTGACCCTAACCATGCAAACTACTTCAAAAAAACATTTACAATAATGACATCACTACACAGATTTGAGCTAAATGTTTAGTAGAGGTTATTGTCATTTTTGACTCCATTTTCATAATATGTGTTGTTGATATGAATGGTAAATAAGTTTTTGTCAATGTTTGTGTGTCAGTCATCAGTCATTGAATATATCAACCATTCATGATATATATGTATAATAAAAACAAAACCAGCAGGGCCACCACGGCTAATGGGATCTATATATGTATATGTGTGTTTATATATATATATATATATACACACACACACACACACACTCACACACACACACACACACACACACACACACACACACACACACACACACACACACTCATGGTTTACTATCAAAAAGACAAATGGAGATGCTCTGCAGACGGAAAATCGAAAGACGGATGTTCAATTGTTCATGCTGCTGGGCATTCCATGTTCGAAAGTTCATATGAGGGAATGATATTTTATTGTTTATTTATTGACATTTGTTTACCGAGAAAGTTCAGTGGATCAGAGACCCATTTTCAGTGGAGGCCTGGGGAGAAAAGCTCCACAAACAATTTTTACAATGTATAAAGTTTAAGAAAGGAACATGGAAATAACATATCACAATACATATAAGTGTATAGAAATAATACAATGCAGTTCAAAGTTTATACTAAAGCAAAAATGCATAGTAGTATATGACACAGAGAGCAGATGCCAACCAATATCAAATGCATTAAGATATTTCCCATATATCAAATTACACATACATTAATTAAGGAACAGATTTAGGAAGGCTTATTGTTTGTTTTGCAGGAATAAGAGGGAATTATTGAGATAATGTTTCTTAAAGCTGATTTGAAGGTTTTTAAGCAGTCAGTTTGAATAATGTGGGAGGGTAAGGTGTTCCATAGTTTAGATATGAACTTGAAGTACTGAACAGAGACTGTGGTACAGTGCGGACTGGGACATTCATTCCTTTCCCCACTGCAGTGCAATCTTGGAGTTGGAATATATAGTTAGCAGGGGATGTGGGAGGTGCAGGGGTCTTGCCCTCCTGCAAAAACATGATGTGAGGTGTAGAAGTTTCACTTTCCTGAGCTCCTATATGGACATCACGTGCTCTATTAGGCAAAAAATGTCAAATCTGCTGAATTTGTTCAGCAGATTCGACATTTTGTCCTGACGTATATTTTCTCTTTCACTCTTTCCTTCAATATTACGTACGGGAATTTATTTTTAATGGCAGCATTTTGATAGTAAACCATATACACACATATATATGTTTGTGTGTGTATATGTATATTTCTGACTACCTCTCATAATAGCATTATATATATTCATTGAATATGAACTCCATGAAAAGTTTTTTTTTTTTACTTTCTTAACTGTAAAATTATAAATACAGCAATGTAATTAATATGGTAGCAGTGGCAGTGCTTAGGTCACAGAGGCAGCATTTAAAGGCAATCTGATGTTGTGTCTTTCAGCTTTTCCCAGTTAGGGGTCACCACAGCGGAACTCCGGTCCGCTAGTGATTGGCAGTAGAATTTTACGTGTTGAGTTGCCAGCCCTGACGCACAACCTTCAACGAAGGTATGCCCATTCACTCACGTCTCCACACAGAAGACGCTTTAGCTGAGAATCGAACAGGACAACGTCTTACTGTGAGGCGACAATACTAGACTTAATTTTAGGCAATGCTTTATTAGTGGTTGTCATGTTTATGTTCACATCTAACTCTACAGTGCAAAACTCTTTGAAAGTTTCATTATAGTTTTAGTTTTACATACTTTAAAACTGTAAATCGAAAAACTCTGATACTGGTTTTGCTTCATCAAAAATGTTGTTTTAACTTTTCAAAACCCATTTGTGCATACTTGTTTTGAAACAATATTTATTACATTGTTATTATATCTATTTGGGCTTCCTATCTGAATTTCAAAACTTGAAACTGCTAATTTCAAATGTATGAAAAATAAACTGTGATTCAAAAATAAAGATCTATGAATTTTTAAACTTGTTACATTTTTACAACATTTTACACGCAGGTTTCACATCCCTGCATTGCCTTGCTACAGCCATGAGATAACCGTACCTCAGAGAGGGAATATTGTGAGGTGCTGCACCCTCGGACGTAACATCTATCCCCTGCCTTCATTTGTAGTTCTGTTATTACTAGGATTACAGTTATGATCCTTGGAATTTCAACATGTACCTTTTATTTGTAAATACTTATTAGAAGAAACTGATAGAATAAAAAAAATCGTATTTCTTTTGACTAAACAGAGAAAAAAAAACAAAAATATATATATATGTGTATGTGTATATATATATATATATATGTGTGTGTGTGTGTGTGTGTGTGTGTGTGTGTGTGTGTGTGTATGTGTGTGTGTGTGTGTGTGTGTGTGTGTGTGTGTGTGTATATATATATATATATATATATATATGTATCATTTTGGGACATATCCAGTCTTCTTAATTTTCTCTTTCTACAATTTTGCACAAACAACATATATACTGTACATAGTACATCAGATTATTTGCTTAAAATGTGTGTACCAGCATACAGCATACACTGCTAGCATTTTGCCCTACATATATACCATGCGCTGTACTGTTATCTGTTGTAGTCACAGACAAGGGAGCCTGCAGGATTTTTTGCAGAGGGGTGCAAATCCAGCCACCCCCATGCAGCACCCCCCCCCCCACACACACATGTATACATGCGCAGCCCCCCCACGCACCCATTCCAGTGTCCTATTGCTTGGCTATTTCTCCCCAGTTGCCATAAACACTGTTCAAAACTCTCAGTGTGCATACTGTGTTGTGACTGCTTTGTGTCCCTATGCATTAAGCCAAGCACCATTATTCTAGGAGACTTCAACTACTCCTCTATTAACTGGGAAACTTGTATATCCTTGAGTATATATTCCCAGAAATTTTTGGATTTCATCAATACAGGATATCTGGATCAGTTAGTCTGTACCCCAAACAGGAGTGATAAAATCCTGGATTTGGTCCTTAACCATATGGGACAACTTTGCTCTCCACCAACTGCCACTTCCTCCCTCGTTAAACTGGACCACAAATCAGTCATATTCATTAGAAGACTGAAGCCAAAAGCATCTTCCAATACATCTGTTTTCAGAGATTATGCTAAGGTTAATCTACTAAAACTAAGCGATGAGCTGAATTATGTGGAATACATTACTATCAAATCCTATGCGCATATAAATAGCTGCATAGACACATCTATCCCCCTCTGAAGTAAATAGAAAGCCATATTTAAGAATATATCCATTTATTGGAACCCAGATATAAACAGGCTCTGTAATAAAAGAAAAAAGTTATTGCCTGCAAAAATAAATTTAACTCTCAAGATGCTAAACTTAATAGGGGGCTCGTTACCCTGATCAAATCAATCAAAGACATATATGAGGTAAAAATAACCAACTAGGTGAAGGGTAACCAGAAAGCCTTCTTTAACTATGTTAGAAACCTCAGAAACAGTGTGCAGCACTGCACAGAGCTAATAGTAAATGATTTGAAATTCCTGGACATAGGCAATTTACTAGCAGACAAATTTAGTTCAAACTTCACCCACATTTCCCCTCCTATATTCCCAGATCACATAGCTGCATCTGTAATTCCCCTTCAGACCTCTCAATAACAAGTCCACAGGCACTTTCCAAGTGCTCTTGCATAAAGATGGGGTTTCAATGGATATTGTCAATGTTAGGACCATAAGCTTGACCAGCCACATCTGTAAGGCTATGGAAAGGATCATTATGAAATTAATAAATGAGAATACAGGCAATCTACAAACTTTGAATCCAAGCTAGTTCAGAATCATTAAGGGCAGTTTCTGCCTATTTAACTTGGTCATCTTGGTCAACTTCTTAGAGAAGGTTACTGAAGCAATGGAAGGAGATAAATCAGTGCGCACCATATATCTATACCTCATACAAATATTTGACACCATCCCCCATTCAGCATTGTAGATAAACTCTCCCATTTAAATGAAAATCCTTAAGTAACTTGCAGGAATATAAATTGGATCACAAATAGAATCTGAGAAATTAGGTGACCAGCTCTACCTCTACCCAAAGAACTATTACTAGAGGTGTACCCCAGGATTTAGTCTTTGGAGCACTCATCTTTCATATTTATTTCTCAGAAGTCAAAGCAAATTTTAAGGGTTTACGGGTGCTAAGTTTGCAGATATAAACTCAGTGCCACCATAAACTCTCCATAGAACACCAAGAACCTCCAAGATGGACTTTCCCAAACAACTCGTTTGTGTCAAAGCTGTGGACTAAAACTAAATGCCAAGAAATGTGTAATAGTATTTTTGGCAAACACAACTTCCCTTGTAACCATCACTCTGACAACACACCCCTGAAAGTTGATCCCCTAGTTAGGGATCTGGGAACCTGTATCAACAATAAAATGTCCTTTGATCACCAAGTATCCAGTATTGTAAAGAAGTCCCTTTTCATCAATCATCTTAAATCTAAAGGTATGGTGTCCAGGTCTAGTCATGCAATCATTCTGCTGTACTTGGATCTCATTAGACTGATCATACATTCAGCGTGTACTTGCCCAAACACTTGCCACAAGTGGAATGACCACAGTGCTTCCTCATGAAAACAAAATCAAAAGCCTAAGTCATAAAAACTATGCAGATTGTCTCAAAGCTTTGTTCCTCTTCTTATTATCATTCAGGCTGCTAACAGGTGATCTCTGCCTCACACATAGATCCCCATTAGATCCTATTCTGTCAGATCTAGTACACATTTATAAGTCCATTAGTAGTGTAAACACCTGGTCAAGGGATCTCAATCTCTTTTGTAACATAAAAAGGACATGTTGGAGGGGCAGGTATGTATCACACAGAATACCACTTTTATGAAACCATCTTCCACTCTACATAAAGCAAAGTACTTCTCTTACTCCATTTAAATGTAATTTGGACAACCTTGGTTTAACACCTATGCTCTTCAAGGTAAGGAGCAACAAGTAAGTGTCCCAGCATATCCTTCTACTGCCCACCTCTGGGCTATTCATGCATAAACTATAAGAGCTAAAAAACTGTTGTGAATGTACGACTAGGTTTCTTAAAATATAGATCAACAGTTCAGTGCAGAATTATGAATCCATAAGAAAACAAACTGCATGCTGCCACTGCAAAATAATTGCTTACAGTTAGAGAAAGTAATAAATCAGCTGAGTGATGAAGATCTGAGATGGCTTCAATCTACTGATCAAAATCAAATTTCTCATCCCTCACTTTCACTACTAGTGCAATTTAAAGAATTTATAATAAAAGCATATGCTAACTTAACTTTACTGCTGCAATGACTAACTGATAAAATGCATTGTAACAAGCAGATAAATACTAGTTTCATAAAATCTTATGTGTGTGTTTGTATAGTATGGTGGATTAAAATATCATTAAATCAAACATAAAACAACTGACATGATATTTCTAACTAAATTGAAAATGCATCACAAAAAGAAAGCACATTCCTTTTGCGATCTTTATACTTAAATTCCCTCCATAACAATGGCCTCTATGTTCTCTGATTAGTGGTAGTGTTAGGGAAAGGTCTTTTTTTTTTAAGTTGGGGTGTAGGGTTAGGATTAGTGGCAGGAGCATGGTTAGGGTTCATGTGCATTGCTAAGGAGGGCAGGGGCTGCAAAGAGCAAATGCTGTGCAATTCAAAACAAATTGTACAAGCAGCACTTATAGGGTTGCCACCTGTCCCACTTTGTGAGGGACAGTCCTTCTTTGGGCAGTTGTGTCCTGCAAAAACATTGTAAAAATGGCAAATGTCCTGAGATTTTAGGACAAAAGTATTTCCTATATTTTATGTAATAGTTGCATAAAACAGTTATTCTGTATCTTCTTCTTCTTCTTTCGGCTTTTCCGTGTTAGGGGTCGCCACAGCGGATCACCTGTCCGCTCATGATTGGCAGTGGAGTTTTACGGTGTCGAGCTGCCAGCCCGGCGCCCAACCTTCCACAGAAGGCACAAAACAGTTATTCTGTATCTGAAACACCTAAATGTTATAAGAAACAGAATAAGCAACTAAAATGCTACAAGAATAAGCTTTTATTTAGGCAAAAAAGTGAAGTTATGCCTTTTGTGATAGCCATGAGTATGTTTCGGCCTGCAAAATCTGACGTTTGTACAAAAAATGTTCCACTTTGAGCATTTGAAAAGGTGGCAACCCTAAGCACTTAGCATTCCTGAACTGATACATTCACAGGTACCAAATATCTTTGCTGGGAGGAGCAGCACTGTTCTAATGACTGACCTTTGATGCCATAGAAACCTCAGCAGATTGTCATTTTCTGGAAGGCCAGAGACTTGCAGGTGTTGCTTTGGCTGCAAACAGTTTTTCCAGTGTCCAGCCTAAGCTGAAAGGAATCACTGCCATGAATGTTCAGCTCTTATTATATGTCTTAACCACAGCCACTAATTCCTTGACATTGCAGTCATATTTTCATTATTATTTTATGTCAATCAAGACCTAAAGCATTTCAGTTTGCATTAATGCAAATGTATCGAATAGTATGCATTTTAGTATGTTTCTGTGCCCTTATGATAGATATGGTGCCTCTTTATGTAGCATTTGCAGAATTAGAGGAAATCCCCAATACATTATCAACAACAGTTCAAATTGTAGTGTAACATGTAATCAATGCATATTAAAATATATTTATGACTAAAAATTCCAAAAGACAAACTGAGTTATGAGAATTTTAATTGCATTAGCAAAAAAAATTCTAATTGAACTGCAGTGTACAACACATACAGTAAATGAAATTGTACCCTCAAGTAATTCAAATATAAATGTGATATAACAATACTAACATCTATGACCCCGAGTCAGTTACACTGACCATGAAACAGCAGCAGCAGTGTACAATACAAAATAATGTACACTCTTGATGAATATATGTTCAGTGAAAATACACAAATACACAATCGCACGAAAGTCTTTTATGCACATATGGACTTTTCTGCACACAGCTGCATATACATGCAGATGTATATATATATATATATATATATATATATATATATATATATATATATATATATGTGTGTGTGTGTGTGTGTGTGTGTGTGTGTGTGTGTGTCTGTGAGTGTGTCTGTGTGTGTGTGTGTGTGTGTGTGTGTGTGTATACATATATATATATATATATATATATATATATATATATATGAGAGAGAGAGTATATCTTAGAACACTCTGTTCAGAATTCATGGAACAAAGAACAAGTGCACATAACATATATACATACACACTCACACACACACACACACACACACACACACACACACACACACACACACACACACACACACACACAGACACACACCTCTTAAACACTTAAACACACACAAACACACCTACCTCTCATTTATACATTCGTCCGCAAACTCCAATCCAAAAGTCTTCTGGAATTCAAATTCTGCATGGGCGCGGAAGTTGAAGACATAAGCCATCAGTCACACAGACACAGAAGCGTCTGTGTGACTGGACTCGAAGGGCGTTCATAAAGAATTCCTGGATTTTTTTTGTTCAGGCATTCATAAAGAAGAACGCCCTTAAAAATGTTTTTTTTTAATTAAAAGATTAATCTCCCAGCTAGCCGATTCCAGGGGGGTGCAAGTGCACCCCCGTGCACCTGCCTGCGGGCGCCCTTGTCACAGACCTCATAAGGTCGATAAGGTTAATTTCCAATTTACAACCCAAGGACCATTGAGGAAAAAGACTCCATAAAATTTAAACAATAAACCTTGTTACTCATCCACATATATAAATTATTTTTAAGACAAAATATAATGTCTGATTCACGAAGAGAAAATTATAAGTTATTCTAAATACAGGATACATGCATAGTCACAGACTATTTTCTTAATTCTGATTCACAGATACCAACATAGAAATATATATTTCAATTCCTGTATTTACACAGTTGTCAAGTTTTAAAATTGAAACTTCCCTTAACTCTGCATTTTATAATTTTTATAATTTAGAATGAGAATAACAGTAATGAATTTTGAAAAGAGTATTATGTTTGTATCTTTTTAATATGTTCATTTTTTTGCTGATGGAATTCTGTAAATTTTCTCTGAACACATCTGAGATAAGTGGCAAACTTCAACTTGATTGTCTCACAAATAAATAAAGGGCTTTCCAAAAAAATGTAAATTTGAACTTAGTCATGCTACACTATAAGTATGTGTTGGATACCCAAATAAAGATGGCTGATGAATCCAAATTAATCTCTTAAAAAATCTTATTAATAAAAAGACGACTTTACAATTGTCTTGAGATTTGTTTAACAAAAAGGAAGCAGGCCTTGGTATGCTTTTGCAAACACCAAATTTAATAAGATCGGAGTTATACACCTCTAAGATAGCACTTACTCTGTACCCTTCTGTGTGTGTGTGTTAATATTTATTTACATTTTATTTATTTATTTGTTGATATTTGATTACCAGGAAAATTTGACTGTGTAGGTATCCATTATCAGAAGAGAGCTGGCGAGAAAAGCTCCAGTGTATTACAAAAACATTTTAAGAACAATAATTTTTCGTTGTTCAAAAATAATACAAAAGTTCTACAGTCTAAATAACTATACCAAATTAGACATCACGAGAAGACATTGGTTAAAAATAGATACAACTTTCATGACAATGATTTAATATTTATAGACATTTTAGACAGTTTAGAGAAATTAAAGATAAGTCAAAATAATACATACTGGAATTGCAATATGAGGTGAGGGAAAACTGGGTTATGGCATATTTAGATGAGTCAGGGGAAGGACGTGAGTGAAGAAGGGAGAAATAAGGAGATGTGAGGTATGAATAGAATCTTGTTCGTGTTTGGGAATATTATTTATCCTGGGGTTGAACAAGAACAGAGCCATATTTGGCCAAGAATTCTTCCAGACTGGTTTTAAAGGACTGGAGGGAGGGTATTGACCTGATTGATACAGGTAAGGAGGTCCAGGCTTTAGTAACAGGGTATGAGTACAGGTCATGCCCACCAGATTTGAAAGGTTTCTGGACAGACAGGAGTTTTTGGTCATTGGATCATAATGACTGAGTGAGAACATAATTGTGTAGAATGGTATTTAGTGCTGGACACACAGATGGATGCTGGATAACAACTACTACCTTTCTTTCCACTCCACTAACTACCTTGATTATAGCAAGCTCAGATGCTCATAAGCCTAGTACTTATTATACAGCAGGAACTTCTCATTGTTACATTTGTTAATGCCTGTTATGTACTTCACAGATAAAGATTCTAGTTGTCTACTGATGTACTATGTTCTTCATCTGTAAATATGTTGTAAGTAATTTCTATGTTAAATTGTTAATCGCTATGTAATCCAATGTAACTACTGTCTGTTTATTTTACTGTGGAGCTTTTCTCCCTGGGCCTCCGCTGAAAATGGACCCACGTCCAGTCGGACACTCCCGGTCAACAAATTTAAATAAATAAATAAATAATTTTATAGGTGGTAAGAGGCTGTGTATATGTTAGATGATAAGGTAGTTCTAACCAATTTAGGCTTTTTAGTGTGATACAGTGGTGGGTTCTGAGAGAGGTATTTGCTCCAAATTTAGCCACTTTATTATAACATTGTTTAAGTTTTGCTTTTTGTGATGTTTGGAGGTTAGTAATGATGGGAGCACTATAAAGCAGTGAGAAAAGGAGGTAAGTAGCAGCAAGTACAGAGCCAGATCCAGTACTAGGCAACCTAGGCAACTGCCTAGGGCCCATGTTGGTTGGGGGTGATAAAAATAAAGTCTTCTATAAATAAAAACAAAGTCAAAAGACTTCCATAAACACAGGAGGGCTTTGGGACCTTGCTGGAGACTTTCTGAATACTGGAGGGCTTTAGGCCCTCATAGCAGACTAGCAAACACTGGAAGCCTCAGCAATGGGACAAAAAAGTTTAGATTTAAGGTAAAGACTTTAACCATTATGACAACCCAACCCAACCCCTGAACAAACAGAGATGTCTATGGAGCATGACACAGAGCAGCTGAAACTGATACACTGAGTAATCCATATATCATTGAAAGTGTGTATATATGTGTGTGTGTGTGTGTGTGTGTGTGTGTGTGTGTGTGTGTGTGTGTGTGTGTGTGTGTGTGTGTGTGTGTGTGTGTGTGTGTGTGTGTGTGTGTGTGTGTGTGTGTGTGTGTGTATGTAAAATGCCCTCATTAGGGGGCTGTCTAATTAAGTGACTTTGTTAAGTCGAACCCTGAGCCTTGATTATTAGGCAGTGCCTTAAATCTGCACACCAACTGCCAGGTCTCCTTTAGATTATTATTTTTTGTTTTTGTAAATCACTGAGGATTATAATCTATCAATGTCATTAATAGAGTTTCATATCGATGCTGTTCAGTGTCAGTGGTGCAACAGGTAGCATACTCGCCTTTGATGCAGAAGGTTGTTGGTTCTCCTCCTACATCAGGTAGATCAATTGCTGGCACTGGATTCTTGAGTGTGTCCTCCTTTGGATTAAATATCTAGTAACAATAAACCTGTTGTCAGTTTGCCAGCCATTCTCTATTGCATATCACCAGCACACCAATTATTATTATTATTTTTTTTTTAATGTAACATTGGCAATTTATTCTTCAAGGTTAGCAGGCACTGAATTTGTATATAAAGCACTGAAATGCAGAGCTGTTTGCCAGCAGCAAGCTATTTATTAGTTATAGATCTCTTTAATGTGGAATTATTTAGGTGACTTTTTCTTTTGCAGAGATAGTGCATATTGGCTGTTATTGCTGGATTATGACAACAGTTTGAGTGGCCTTTTACAGTTGACATGTTCTGAAATGTGTCACCTTGCCATTATTGGTCCATATCATTTATTTTACTGCTTACTGGAAAAAAATTTGAAAACTATAAATCTAAAACTCACTATAACAAGTGATGCCATATTAACAAATAATATCATTTAATGCAATCAGGAAAGTTAATCAAAGGACACTCACATTTATGCATGGTCCTAAAACTGTGTGCAGGAGCCCCATGTTTTGAAAACAGCCCAAAGGTACACTTAGTCTGCCACTGGCCAGATGCATTTACCATGAATGTGGGTTTCGATGCAGTTTCAATGAATGTGAGTTTCAATGGCAGAGAAGTTTAATGTAGAAGTAAAGAAGAAAATAGTGCACACACTGGCAGGTCTGAACAGTGTTTTATGGCAACTGAGCAGAGACGGGCAAGTCATGGGAAACTGGAGTGGCTGCTAGGTGGGGATGCTGGGGGAGGGCATGGATGTAGGGGGAGGCCCTGATCCATTACCCTGCTTAGGGACTCATTTGACCATGATCCAGCTCTGGGCAAGTGTGATTATAATTATGTTGGTGTCATACCTCTCAACTGTCCAGATTTTCACAGAATATCTCGATTTGTGCCTCATGTTTTTGTTTTGTTTCTCATAAAATTGCATTTTTCTGTCAAACTGTTGGCAAGTCATTGAAGACTGAAGTCAAAAAATAATGACAGGCATTTAAGTTTTAGACGTCATACATTTCAGAAAATTCATGTAAATGCAAAACCTGCTTTTCTAACAACTTTCTAAGTTTTAAGAGGAATATTTGAAAATTGTCCTTATTTTTGGGCATTTGTCTCTCCATTATTTATGACTTTGCCCAGGTTTCTTGTTCTTAGAGGTTGAGAGGTATGGTTGGTGAGAAAGTTTTTGGTTCTGTAAAGCATGCCTAGTTTTTTATTAGCTTTTTATGCAGCTTTGTAAATGAAGGTCTAATTTAAAATCATCATCCACTATCATCCCTAATAATTTTCTATGAGAAGTGACTTCAATGGTTGTATTATTAAGAGAGAGGAGGGGAGTTATGGGTTATATCCAACCTACTGATATTGATATCGACTAGTAGTCTTACTTCTTATGAAATTGTTATGGAATCCAATGTAGGATAACCTCCAGGGCAGCTATTTTGTCTTCATGAGGGATATAAAGGACAATAATATATATTTGCTTGTATTTGTTTATTTTCAGGAAAGTAATAAGTTCTGTGGAATTAAATTTTGGTATTGGTATATTGTAGGGTGAAATGTGGTAGTTGTTGGGAAATATTTAAGCAATACCACTATGTTTTCTCTTTATGTGATCTTTACAGATGATATTCTAGCTTGGGATATAATTTTGGAGTAGTTTATGCTAGGTTTAAGCCAATTTTTCAGTTACATTGAGAATATCAGGTTTGTGTTGGGTAATCAAAGCATGTTGTCCAGTAGTTTTATTTCCTATGCTTCTAAAATTTATGATGGCAGAAATTAGATTACTGCGTGGGGTTGACCATTGTGGGTTTAGTGTAGTGTGTGGAAGGCAATTGTCTTGATGTTGACTGTGATAAATGTGGCCAGGATTAGTGTAATGCCCAGTAGGTTTCAATTATGGCTTCTAGACCTGCATTTCAACAAAATAATGATAAACAAAGCTATGGTATGTCATCTGTGACTGAGAAATAATCATAGATACCTAATAAAAGCTTGCAGAAAATTGTATGCTTCGATTTCCTTTCAGGTGCTATAATCATTCTGTGTACTTCTGCCTAAGATCAGACCACTTGAGCCAACATTTGCCCCAGTATAATGAATTCTGTTATTAGTTGCCACAGTGTAAACTACAAATGTACAGATCAGAGCTTGCTATTCTTCTTCACTTAGTAGATGTTCGGTGTTACAGTTATATCCTGAATAGTTTCAATTTCTGTTTTATCCCATACAGAGACTCAGGGACTCCTTGTCTGACCCTACGTGCAGTCTTACCTTTCTCTCATTCATTTGCTGTTAGTACTTGCTTTCTTCACACAACTATCCTTCCACCAAATGATTTTGCTTTAATTTTCAAAATGAGCTCTTTTCAGTTTGCACCTAGTTTGGAGCACAGCATCCAATGGTCATCTTACCTACCAGATGTTTGCATGATGAAGTGTGCAGTGGTGTGTCTGCACTTAGAGGAAACAGGTTGTTGTAAATCTCATATGTGACGTATAGCATTACTGTGTACATAGGCTGTTATGTAATACTGAAATATGTCTTCATAATGATTCTGTATACTTTATATATGTTACAAGGGCCATTCAGTAGGAGATGATATGTTCAGTTTGTTGCAATTATAAACAAACACATATATGTTTTAATTTCTACCTCACAATGATACTTTTGCTGTGTTGTATGGTGACCCATGCATCTTCACTTATGTGCATAGCATAAACCATTCAGTGTATCATATACCTTGGGTATGAGTCACAGATGCAGGTACATAGTTTCATGCACTGCATTTCACAAATATTGGCCATTAAAATGCTTCTCTGACAATCCAAGTGAAGCTTGCAGTAATTTTTTTAGTAAAACATATGATATAGATGTGGACATATAAAAAGCTGCATCAATTTGAGTTCAATATGATTTTTCATTTCAGTAAAACGGTGGTTGTTACTTTCAACAAATCTTACTTTATGTAAAATGTACAGAATGCAGAAAATATGATCTTTAAAGAATATGTAATTGTTTTAGTGGAAATGCAGCAGAGCCGATCAGAAAGAAAGCTGGCTTCTCAAGTATATAATATTTGCAGTTCCTAAAGTTTAGTATTCTTTGAAATGTTACTCCAGGTCAAAGTATGTATTACCATATTTGCATCCTATCTTTCCTCTGTTTTCTCTCTGTTATAGTAGGAAACAGTCCATTCAAAATTGAAGCCAAACAGGAAATTCTTCAGTTGGGATACTTTTAAGAAGTGAGAGAGAGGGCGAGAGATAGAAAGAGAGAGAGAGAGAGAAAGAGAGAGAGAGAAAGTGGGGAAAGCAATTATTGTCGCTTTTTCCTTGCTTTTGAAGAATGTACAATGGGCTGCAGTTCTGGGACAGAAGCTCAAACCTGGAATTCTGTGCCTGTGAGGCAGTACAACTGCTGTTTGGACTTACAAGTGAGAGGTAGATTTAACTCAGTAAAGTCATTAGTTACTGGTGGTGATGGTGACAGGGCCAGATAATCAGGTAGCTAGATTTCTACTATATGCTATCTGTCTGTTTTGTTGTTGCTTAATAGTTTAGTTTAATCCAACTTTTTGTGACCTCAAGGACTTTAGCCCACTAGACAGCTTTAAGAACTACATCTTTAAGCTGTAGAGAATTCATATTCATTACGTCAGTAATGCTGTCTATCGGCCTTGACCTCTGCTACTCTCATCTTTTCTTACCTTCAAACTTTCCCAGCATATGTGTCTTCTCTAGTGAATTCTGTCTTCCATTATTTAAAGTATTTGAATTTGAATTTTATTATTAGGCCTTCCAATGAGCAGGTTGCATTTGTTTCCATAAATAATTACTGATTTTGCTCTTCTTACAGTCAATAAAATTCTCAGTTTCTTCTCCACTACCACAGTTCAAAAGCATCAGTTTTCCAGTGCATACCCCTAACTGTTAGTCTAACTGTTGTGGTTAATTTATTTATCCTTTGTTGACCGGGTTAATTCTTCTAGGCTTGTGACCTCTTTTCAGGTGATACCTGAGGTGGAATTTATACTACTAGGGGAAATTTAGCAAGGGCACTAGGAAACTTCCTCTACTCTTTAGAGCTGCTAGATGGTGCCAGAGGGCTCCTACAGCATCAAGGAAGAGGCCTAAGGAAAGCAGGAACATTGAGGAGGAGGGGAGAAAAGAAAAACTATGGAGAGTTTGAAACTGGAAGTGGAAAATAAGAATTTGGAGAAAAAGGTATTCACCATGAAGTATCAGTATGCAGATAAAGATTCCTGTATGGTAGAGGATACAAGTGTGCGTCATTTAGCTGTATAAATGCAGAATGAGTTTAGCATCTCTGTTGGAGTGGTACTGATAATAGAATTGGTGTCAGAAGGGCTTGCAGATGATGTTCTTTTGAAAATAATTGAGCAGGATGATTCAGGTGGCAGTTCTGCTCTTTTATGGGTTGAAACGGCTGATAGTCTTTTCAGAAGTACCGAGGATGGTATTCTGGAAAAGTAACCGGATGATGTGGCAGCTGAGAACGCAGCAGTTAATACATAAGCAGTAGTGACAGCAGGCAAAAAGGAGAGCAGCAATAAATTGTAAGTAAACCTGTTTTAAAAAGAAGAGAAGACCAACTGTGAGAATAAGAACAAAAAGACAAGATACTGTATATGGGGCAATTGCAAATCCTGGTATTTTATGTCTTTGTGTCTCTCTGAACTTAAGACACTGAATTACTGGATGTAGCAGTCTCAACAATCAATGCTAATTTTGTCATTTTTCATGGACTGCAATGTCTGATTTTCTTGCATCTATTTTTTGAACATTTGGTAATATGTGATCCTATACGGTATACACTCACTTCATCATTCTCTATAATATTTTGTGGTTTATGTTTCCATTGCTTCTCAGCTACTTCTATATTGTGGTGTTTGCACAATGCAACAGTCTTTCCATATGATTGTGTATCATATCTAGCAACAAGATTCTGTTTTACAAAACCTTCATTTGTCTGGTTCTGCAATGTTTTAGCGACTTTGTGAAGCAATGTATGCACAGTCCAATACCCTGGTCTGCTGTTATTAGTTTTTCATCTTTAGTTTCAGTTTACTTCTCCTTAGCCATTCCTTAGTCAAATCTTGGACAATATGAAGTTGTTCCAGAAGATCTCTCTACTTGCCAGTTCATTTGTGGACTTTCCATTTTTTTCCTTCTCATCTGATCCTTTTCCTTATATTTTTTCTTTTATTTTGGCACTTTCAGTTGGTATCTGATTTTTGTCTATTTCAGGTTTGATTTCCATCCCTACTTTATTCCAAAATGTTCTGTTAAGTTAAGCAAAGATGCTATTTTAGACTTCTCCTCGTGTTTTAAAACTTTCACTATGTTTGGATCTTATGAGGTCAACAGATATGTATGCAGTCCCACAATTGCAGATCTATACATGTAGTAAATGTTGTGGGTCTCATACCTCCTTCAGAATGAGAAATATGTAATCTTGGTATAGACTGAATTTTGATATATGATATGATAAGCATGAATCATTTTTAATTGTTTTTATGTAAAATTGATACAGTAGTGTTTGGGGCCAATCAGTCATCCCACAGCTGTAAGTTAGAACAGGAAGAGCAGATTAATTTATATCTTAGTCTTTGTTCCTAGATGTCAAGGTTGTTTTTTATATTAATTTTAATCTTCTGACGTATTTCTTATTGAGCTTTATTCTCAGTTGTTCATGTTTATTGACAATCCCTAACCTATTCCCAAATGTATAAATGCAGTCCTTCCTGCTCAAGTTCCTTTATATCACATTCCTTTTCCAGGCTGATATTTTCTTTGTGCTGCAGCTTTCCTTTTTTAAATTGTTGCTTTTGCACATTCATTAAGATCAAATGTCATTCTTATATCATCTGCGAAAGTTTTAACCATTTGCAGTTTTGCTTCCAACTACTCATCTGATGAACTATACAAACTTAAGTCATCCACAAAAAAAGAGATAAGTCTTTAAACAAAGTTGGTTTCTGGGAGCCAAACTGTAACCCCTTAAGTAAACAGCTTACAGGGTTAAGGGCAAAACAAAACAGCAGTGGTAACAAAGAATCACCATGGAATATCCCTTTGGAATTTTTATCCCTGGGATAATAATTTGCCCTTTGTCATTGCTCATCTGCAAAATGGCTTGCTACTGTTTCACTGTCACAGCAATGTAATTGATCAATGTAGGGTGTATCTTATGCATCTGTATGTATTCCATTATTTATGAATGTAGAATACTGTCAAATGCTTTTTTGTAATCTGTTCATGCCACTCTTAGATTATTCCACTTTTTACATTTCTCTGTTGAGACTTGGTTTAGAAACAGATTATCTTTTGCTCCATATGATCTTCTTTTTTTCTTACCGTTTATTATGGCCACTATAATGTTTTCCAAATATGCTGCAGATTCCAAGCAGCACTGAAAGAGCACCATTTGGTAGGAATTTAAGTAACTCTGCTAGAGTTCCATTACTTTCTGTGATCTTGTTATTAGCAAGTCTCTCTATGGCTTTTTAAATGCCAGTCTCCAGAATGTCTGGCTATAGATCAGAGAAGATACCTATTTAAGTGCCATTGATATCACAGCCATTCTTATATAACTCTTCTATACATTCCTGCTACCTCTACTTAATAGTGCTTATGTCTTTAAGATCTTGCCCATCCCCCTCTTTTATCATGTCCATTTTTTTTACCTCGAAGCTACTCTTACTCTCACCAGTTTTCTTGGACCGAACACTTGCCCTTCGCATTCCATTTTCTTCTTCCAGTTCTGCACTGCTCATTAAATGGGCCTCTTTATCTCCTCTTGGTTTTTTTCTGAAAATCTTATTTAACTTTGACACATTTTTCTTATCTCCATTACCTTTTACTCTTCATATTTCCTTTGTTACTTCTAAATCTCACCAATTGGTCATTTTGCCTTCTTATTTTTCATTTTGTTTGGACTATTTTAATGCCACATCAGTACAATACCACAGACTTTTCTCTCTCTCTAGTTTTTCAATTGCTGTATCCATGAGGTCTAATCCCTTAAGTCTGTAATTCACCTCTACTATGTATTCACTTGGAATATTGCTGAACTCATATCTCACTGTCCAATTTTTTTTTTGTTTTATGTAATATAATTTTAAACTTTATAACAGGAAACAGGTGGGGTGAGTCATAGTCAGCTTCAGGTATTGTTTTCACTGACTCTTATAGAAGACTTCCATCTCTGACTGAAAATGCTGGCATTGAACATCTGGTGATAGCCACGTGTAAATCTACATATTTTTCTGTTGAAAAAGATCAATTTAATGATCAGTAAATTACCTTGGAAGAATTCTATTAGTCTGTGTCCAGCTTCATTTCACAGTCCAGAGCCCGACCTGTGTATTATTCCAGACAGTTATCTACTAACTTTCCAATCACTTATCTTGAATGTAACATTTCTGGGTATGATTTACAATGTTGCTGTATATCCTCATAAAACTGGTCAGCTTTTACCACTTCAACATCTATAGTTACAACATAAAGTTGTATCACTGTAATTCTGAATAGTTTACCTTGCTGTCTGCTTGAGATTATGCTATCCTTTCTGGAGTTATAACTGTGCATTGATTTTGCCACCCCTTTATTTACTATGAAAACTGATCCATTTATTCTGCAAGATTATTGACCACAGATGAAAATATGATGATTGATGTAAAAATGACCCATCCCAGTCTCCAGTCCATTTTAGTTCACTTATTCCAAAGATTTCAGTGTTTTGTCTTGTCATCTTATCCTTAACCACTTCAAGAATACCTTGGTTATGAGGTCATGCATTTCAAGTTCAGATGTCTCCCTCCTTAATCTCCAAACCACCACTCAACTCTGTTTTTCTCTAGTAGAAAAATGGTTCACCGACCTGAAACTCCTACTCAACCCAACCAAAACCAAATTACTACTATTTTTCCCCAACATCTTCTCAACCCTAGGAAAAGAACTCCCAAATAATAATAATACTACCTTCCATGTTAAATCCAATAATGGGACTATCATAACCCCTGTCACCAGTACCAAATTACTAGGAGTAACTATTGATCATAAGCTCAAATTTGACATACACATTACCCAAACCGTAAAATCTGTTAACAAAAAACTTGGATCCATGTACAGAATAAAAAACTTTTTAACTCCTACTGCCAAACTAACCATTGCCCGCACACATCTCCTCTCCACCCTCCTCTATGCCTCCCCAGTCTTTTCTTTCCTCAATAAACGTGAACTTAACATGCTCTCTCTGGCCTATAACCACATTGCTAGATTTATAACAGGTTCCCCTTATTGCACCCACCATTGTCTTAACCTGAGGAAACTTGGCTGGTTGGAACTGCCCAACCTTCTCAAACTTAACCAACTCACTGAAGCTTGTAAAATAATTAATCAACCAGATAGAACCCCCTCACTGTGTAGCATACTGACCCCATACACTAACCTTAATAGTCTCCGATCATCCAACAGCACCCAGATCCTAACCATTAAAGCTAACAATTCTGGCGGTGACGCCCTCTTTGCCAACTCCATTGGCAAGCCATGGAACTCCCTGCCAAACTACCTTAGAATTACAACCTCTCACAATCAGTTCAAAAACAACCTGAAAGAATATCTCAAGACACAATGGCTATGCCCATGTCCTGAACCTGACTAACCTCACATATCAAACCTTCATATCAAACCCATCTAGTCCCTTATCTCCTTAGTTCATGTTCCCATATCCAGATCTTTAAAATTCTCTCTACCCTAAATATAAACGGGTGACTCTTGAACTAGTATATACACTATTAGTATATAAGATATCTCTGCTATGTATTACCTGCCGATTGATCTTTGTCTCATAGTACTTCTATGAAAATTTTTTTTTTCTAATCTTGTAAATGCAACACGTACCCTTTTATAACTTGTATTTTTTATAACCTGTATATTTTATAACTTGTTTTTTCAACTTGTGTTTTACCATTATGTTGGAGCTTTTCTCCTCGGGCCTCTACTGAAAAAGGACATGTATCCAGCTAGACTAGCCCGGTTAACAAATATAAAATAATAAAAAATAATAAATAAAGTTCTAGTATTGTGTAGTACTTTGCAACATCAGACTTTTCCTTTCATCTCTGAACACCGCTGCAGATGGACATCCTTTTGGCTTTAATCTATTCTAATAATAAACTGTAGCACTACTCATACTTAAACTCTGCTCTTCCCTAGTAATATGCAGCTTACTGAAGTCACCAAATAATGCAAGACATTTGAGTTTCAGACCTTGTACCCTTTAGAAAATATATGCTAATGCAAAACCTGTTATTCAGTCAACTTTCTAAGTTTATAAGAGTAGTATTTCAAACTATTCATATTTTTGGGCCTTTGTCCCACCATTATTTTTGTCATTGTCCAGAATTCTTGTGCTAAGAGGTTAACATGTATATTGCCTTTGTCCATATTTTTTCTTTGTAAAATATGGTGTGGCTCTCCATTACCTTCTCCAATTATGTGTTTTATCTCTTTGCCATAATCTGCCATCTAAGATGGATCTACATGATATAGCTTATAACTTCAATAAAATACATGAACCCCTTCATCGAGTCAGGTATTAGTCTAGAATGCACATTTATTTTTTTATTTCTTTCTGGAAGTACACAGCTGTTTGTATATTTGTAATTTTGTAAAGAGTATTACTTATTTTTTATCTGTCTTATAGAAGTAGATTTATTAATTTAATCTAAAAATGTGTGGTTGGTTATTTATTTCTTAGTATAAGGGTACATATGCAGACCTGGCAATGTCTCATCTATTGGCATATACCTTTAAAGTGAGGATGACTGAAGGTATTGTTAGCATGTAAAGGTTTAATGGTTGGATTATTTTAAGGATAAACATTATTTTTTATTCTATTTTTCTCACATGCAACTGACCATCAGCAGACCCCAGTGCTTCTCCTCAATTTATGGGTATACTTACCCCTCTTAGCCTTACCCAGACTCAGTTCAATTATGCTTGAAACTAACATGGTGATCAAAGTGTCCTGGCACTATATCTTATTGTGGTCATGGGGATTTTCTATTTCTACCCTTCTTTCCTTGATTCTCCATGTTTGGCTGTTGCATCCAATAGGTTGGCATACATGCTGACACATTATCCTGCTTCTATGGTGATTCAGTCAATGTCCTGTACACATCTCTATGACAGACAATCCTTCCTTCATGTCTCTGGACTCCACTGGGGTTCAGATGTAAAGAGGGTCCAGACAAATGCCCTCTCCTAATGATGGACATGACCATCCTTCCATGAAAGCACCTCAAATGACCATGCTGCCAATTGAACTCAGCTTGCCTGGGTCTTACTCAGGGCATTATCCTTCTATGCCATGGAGCTGGTTTACAAATATCAAAAAGCAATTGTGGTCTTGGTATGCCAGACTGAGTTGGGTAACAGTGTGCGACTGTGCAGTCTGGGATGGAGGTGTTGGTACTGGACAGATACCATAAACCACTCCTGTAAAGCAGTTTATATCTATATGTATGGTGCCAACTTGTGTGTGTGTTTACATGTGTGTGTGTGTGTGTGTGTGTGTGTGTGTGTGTGTGTGTGTGTGTGTGTGTGTTTGCAAGTGTATGTGTGTGTGTGTTTACTTGTGTATTTATGTGTGCACATGCAAGCATGCGAGCGCGCGCGTGTGTGTGTGTTTGTGTGTGTGTGTGTGTGTGTGTGTGTGTGTGTGTGTGTGTGTGTGTGTGTGTGTGCACTTGCATGCATTCATACAGAATAATATTGTACAGGTTTCAGTTGCTGTTGGTTAGCTAGCAGTAGAAGACATTGCACTGAAAAGAAGGTGAGTAAGGTCCTGGGTAGCCATGACTGTAGCTCTGCTCTGCAGTGGGTTATTATAAAGCTTATGCAGGTGTGGGAAGTGTTAGTTACTGAAAGTTTTGTAAATTGTTGGTTACAATTTTACACACATAGGAAAATTTTTTTCCCTATGTGAATAAATATTATTTTGGATGTGGCACCTGCCAATACTTGCTGGCTTTTTCGTTTTTTCCAAGTCTCTTTTGGCCGTGCATTGGTTCTACGGGCATCTGTTTATGTTCGAAGTGTTAGTTACTACCCAGGACGGCAGTATGCATTCACTGTACAGCCTTATGCTTGTATAGTCCTTTGGCTCCTTACACCATAATGGTATTACTTGGGATTCATCCTAATTGAACATACACCAAGAAAGGTCTATGAAGTTAAATACAACAGATGTGTTACTACCATATCAGTAGATCAATGAGAACATCCTTATTTGTGGGTCAAAAAATAACATCTTTCCATTCTTTGCCATGTTCATAAGTTCTGTTCATAGGTTAATATGTGTTCACTAGGGTAATGACCACAAGGGTCTTTTTAAGCCTAGCCATGCATCCTGAACCTCTGACAAGTTCTGATACCTTTGATAACTGTAAGCAGGGGCTTGGGAGGTGAAACATTTACAAGCAGGGGCCTGGGAAAAGGAACAATTTATAGGCAGCCTGTGTCCAGTAGAGACATAGGTGCCAAACCAGGGATGAATTTCCTGTTCACCATCGAATTGTTCAAGTTACACTTCACCTGGGTTAGGGAGGAACTCTGCTTCACATGGATGAGGAGCTTGTATTAAAGAGGGGGGTAGTCTCTTGGATACATACCTATCTCTCCAGCAGGTCTTATTTACATTGCAGGCAAGGTTTAAGTCTTTAGAATTGGTAAATCTGTTGTTGTCTGTTTTGTGGATATGCAGGAGGCCATCAGAGTGGGATCTGACCAAATGGCTGAAAAACAGGTGCATATACTAAGTCTCAGATTTCCATTTCTCAAAATATTCACTTTTCTCTGAGGTATGGCAATCTCAAAGCTGGTATATATACATTTGAGGGATGTAGGGAACTCCCCCCTGTTGAGAAACAAATTAGTGTAACCATACCTTGCTTAGTAAAACTCTTTTTATGTCCCCTGCAAAAAAACAAATTTAAAGGAAGACAGTGGTGTTCCAATTTTGCATTTCTCACACATATTTTGTCTTTTTTTAGCTTACTGGGACTTGGTATTGCAGATTTTGACATTTTAACAGGGAGCCATGTAAATATTTACAGCTCATGTAGTAATAGATATTCATATTGCCAATAAGTAACCTGCCACATTATCTATTTGCATATTTTTACCTGTTTCAGAAGCAGCTTACTGTGTAGGATCTGTTTTTCTGTCTCCTAGATAGTATTCCTGAAATAGAATAGAAAGCTATATCTAAAATGTCTCACATAAGCATATAAATGTGTTTCTGAAGAGGTGATATTCTCCACATCTGCATGCAAACAATAGATGTGAGTTTCTGCACTATTAACAAAGTTCTCCCCATATTTCCTTAGATGGCTAACTAAGACCAGAATAAGCATGACCCTAGTTTCAGTCAAGTATATATCAGTAAAATGCAAGAAGTGTTTAGCTGGGGAGATGAGGGCAATGCTAGTTGCTAGCATTTTATCCCTCAGTCAGTCCTCCCATGAGTGAAGAAGCACCCACACCTTATGCTTCTATGTATAAAGTGTCATCCAGTGTTTATTGGTGCATTATAGCTTGTCTTCACTGTGATGTTGAGAGCAAGACAAGATGAACACTTTTATTCAGTGCTGATTTGACAGATGAGCTAAACATACTGCTTATTATATTAGATTATTAGGTACTGTAGGGCTTATTATTATCTTTTATTATTTTGAGTTTTCTTGCATTACAGCTGAAAGGAAATATAGAAGAATGGGTTGTGCAGTGGTGCAGCGGTTAACATTGTTGCCTCACAGCAGGAGGTTCTCCGCTTCGATTCTCAGCTGCGGTGCCTTCTATGCAAACTTTGCATATCCTCCCTGCATTCACATGGGTTTCCTCTGGGTACTCCAGTTTCTTCCCACATTCCAAAGACATACATCTGGAACATTTCTCCCCAGGCTTCCACTGAAAATAGGCTCTGTCCTAGATGGACTTTCCTGGTCAACAAATGTTAAATAAATAATAAATAAAAAATAAATAAAGTGGGGTTACAATGAATCAAAGTCTTTCCCTTTTAGCAAACATTGAGCTAGTACTCCCTTTAGATGCCAAATGAATGCAATAGACAGAGATGCCCCAAACATTCTTTAAGACAGTGCCAAAGAGCATATAACGTGGCTCCCTTAAGAGTCTTTTAGAACATTATAAACACAAGTGTACATATCTCAGATCAAATTTCCATGGTCTTAAATTCAGTTTTTGAAATATGGATTTGTTTATTTATATATCTATTCCTGTTTTTGATCCACTCTCTGATCTACCTGTGGTATCTTTCTTTACAAACTTCCTTTCAGTTTTATTGATTGCATTTTCCAGCTCAACTACCTGCTTGCTGACCTTCAGGCTTTACTCCCATCTCTAGTAACCTCCTAAATGGTCTATCTTTTTCCTGTACATAGGTGACAGCCTATTGTACAAGTGTGAGAAGCTGGAGACAGTTGCCAGTAGTGCATTTTCTTAGTACAGGACTGGAGTAGTTCTACTTTAGCCTGCCTGCCATACTAGGGCTGAGGATGTAGTGAGCCAAAATAATAATATTATAATAGCTTGTAATATTGGTATATAGTTTGTCAATACATATTACCAACAATTGGTTCAACAAGGAGACTAAGGCCAGGATACAATTTCATCAGAAAGTTTACTCAAATACTGATTATTGGATAATCTCATGACTCGCCCATAAACACCTTGTAATGTTATCTGTCTCTTAAAATTATAAATACAGTGTTATTGCTACATATATGTTACATCCCCCTTTCTTTAAAATGAATATGTATAATAAGTAGCTAAAGTTTAGTTAGAATTACGTACAACAATTTTGATATATACTTGAAATGTACTCTGGCCCACTTGTTTGTGACTTGTATTACAATAATTAAAAAATCAAGTGAACATTTTAATATTCAGAAAATAGCAATGTTAGTGTCAAAATCTTGAAAAAAATCACTTTGTAGATTTCCAGTCACTATAAATTATCTTCAGCCCCTGTATCCATCTGTCATTTTAATCAGTCTTGTATATAAGCAGATGTGTTTCTTGTTTAGCTATTGCGTCATCTGAAGTTGTTGAAACATTAGTATTAGATGTATTTATCTCTTCATTATGATCAGTTTCAGTAGCACAACTGCTTTCTTTCTGAGAAGGTGGTAGGACTACATTCACTTGTATCACATCATCATTTTCAAATAATGCGTACACTAGCATGTCTGACTGACAAATTTCCTCACTGTCTTGCACAACTACTTCCTGTTTCTCCTAAACCTGTGCATATCTGAAACTTTCATAAAATATGATCGCAGATCTTCCACTTGACTGATAGATGCTTTCAAAATATGGCAATTGTGTTCATTAGCTACAACATGTGTATGCAACGTTACTCTTCATCCTCCTTTAACCCTGGTAGATCTTTTGCAACTCTATTAAAGTAGTATTTCTGCCTATGTTTCTTCTCTTTTAATACATCAAGTACATCCATTTCACTTTCTGACATCAGTAATAAATAAGTTGGAAGCAACTTAAATTTAAGACCTCTTACCCATTTGCAGTTGTTTTACGGACAGCCCTATACTCTGGGCAGTAATTAAGTGCTGAGTGACAGCAGTTGATTGTGTAGGGCTTTCACATTTTCTAATAAAATTTTTAACTTGTGTTTTGAACTAGACATTATGGTATGTTTATTGAGTCCAAATCAATCAGTGGGCCATCTGTTTATAAAGAAAATTGCTTAGTGACCATGGTGAAGTGGGCAAGCCCTTCCACATTCCCAAATATGGGCTTTCCTCTTGTACCACCTTACTTAATATAACATCTGCCAAGATTTCATAGCCTGGGAGAAAATTATGAAGATTTGCTGAAAGGATTCAATGATCAATTAAATCTTTATGGACAATTCACATCCTAGACAAAACATACTTTTTATCAAAAAAATTAGCTCTCGACTACTGGGGTATTTCATGTCTGGCAAAAACAGATTTCAGAATAGTTATCATACTTTACTAGTAGCTTCACATAGTTAAACAACTGTAGGATCTGTGGGAGAAATAGTTTTGACACAGGAAATAATGAACATTTTGTAGTAAAATAAATCAGCCCCAGCTTTCATCTGTGGAAGATTTCAACATTTCACATGGTACTAAGCACTGCATGCTGATTCTGGTTAGGAAAAGTTAGGAAAAGTATTGGAAATGACATGCCTGAATCAGTTCCTTGACCTCTTCTGATATTTTTACATAATATAGGATATTATAAGCTCTTTCTTCAGATTTGACAATTCCTATATGTGATTTCTGAATTTTATGAGAATGTGTCTTGAAGTGAGTTTGGAATATTGATTTTATCTCCCTTTATATTTGGTTGTTTTGTTTAACTTTCCAAAGACACAGCTCAAAACATTGACTTGAATGTTCTATGCTTGTACTCACAATTAAGAAATATCTGATACAAAGGCTTTAGCTTGTGCCCTGAGTATGTCATACACAGATTTAGATAAATTCAGTATTTTATAGGTAGTTCCTGATAAAATATTGCATTCAGCGATAGTGTCCTCCTTAAATGTAATATTTTGCCTGTTTTTCATGTTATCATTATTTTCACTTACTGGCTTTATTTTACATACTTATGCTTCCATAAATAAACTTTTGTGCTGTAAAGTTGAAAGTTCATTCTTTCTACATACATATAGTGGTTTGGCAAGGTATCAGGTATGTTTCTCTTAGCAGATGGTCTCAGGCTTCCAATTTAGCATTCACAATTCTTTTATCAGTGAATCTTGCAAATTTCAAAATTCACAGTAGTTTTCTCTTTATTTACACCCAGTTGCATAATCATCCATTGATTCGTGCACCTATTGATTATGATGGACAAATGAATGCCTTGCATATGGAAGATTTTTCTATGCTCGCACTATGCTTGGAATTTTTCGCTCTGTACTACTAACTTATGTTTTTCTCCTCATTGTGATTAAAAGCGTTAAATAGCTTTAGTGCTTCTTCACCTGAAACACAATGGACTATTGTACATCAGTCCTTGTCTGACTTCTCTTGGGTTCTTCTTGCAGTGAGATACATCTCATACTTTTGGATCCAGAACTTAGTGTTTTTACACAATTACTGTGTATCTTCAGATATGTTGCTGACTTTTGTGATAACATTTACTTCCTCGTGAATTATCAAGCCACAGCTTATCAAGGCTATAATACATCAAACAAATGAGTTTAAAAATATACATTTTTCACCTACAAAAAGAAATTCTGCTCTATAGGACACCATCTTTTATAACCAAACTGCAGGTTACACAACCTATGGTAAAAGCAAGAAAACTGACACTTTTAAACTCATTGCTTTAAATTGTACCAAAATGAAGAATTATAACAATGGAGACCTGTTGTTCAATGGTCTGTTACGTGAAATGCAATAAAGAAACAAAGAAATAATTTTTTAAAAAGATACATTCTGAGATTTATTTTGAAATTTGAAAACTTAATGAACTTGCTGTTGCATGTGGCTATGATACAAAGCAATTATATCACAGAAAGAATAAGTCACGTTCTGTCTGCCCTGTTGTCACACTCCCTGGGGTAGTAACATTTTAGGTCCAGATTTATACATGTATAATAGCAGAATGTATTTCTTATAACCACATGCATAGATCAGTTCAGAAAGAAAAAAATCTTGATACTGTAGGTGGCTCTATTTTAATACCCATATTGATGTATGAATTTATGTTCACGTATTGTCAGCAATGTCTGAATAAGAAGGATGTACTGTCATGGCTTTGCTCATACTGCTGACTATTCAGTAATCACATGATGCACACTAGGTAATGTTTTCTCTTAAGGCTGTAACTATTGCATTATTACATGGGTCTACTGCTTTTGGTCGAATTACATTTGGTCGAAAAGGATTTCAGGCAGCCCACTTCACTGAAAGCTCATTTGAGTGAAAGCTCATTTGGTCGAATTTCATTTGGTCAAAAATAGAATATAGCCCCAGCCCCACTGTAGTGCGACCCTGGAGTGAGAAGATAAAGTTGGGGGTGCACAGCCCCCCACATTGGGGTGTGTGGGGGTGTAGCCCCCACATTTTGCAACTAGTTTTTACTGACGTTATATGTTTCAATGTATTTTTAATGGATACAAATTTATATTATAGTGCATACACTGCAATTATGTGGGGGCTACACCCCCACACTCCCCAATGTGGGAGGCTGTGCTCCCCACCCCCCTTACTTTATATTCTCACTCCACGGTCGCACTGCAGTGGGGCAGGGGCTATATTCCATTTTTGACCAACTGGAATTCGACCAAATGGGTTTTCAGTGAAATGTATTTTCAGTGAAGTGGGCTGCCTGAAATCATTTTCGACCAAATGTAATTCACCCAAAAGCAGTTGACCCATATATATATATATATATATATATATATATATATATATATATATATGTGTGTGTGTGTGTCTGTGTGTGTGTGTGTGTGTGTGTGTGTGTGTGTGTGTGTGTGTGTGTGTGTGTGTGTGTGTGTGTGTGTGTGTAATAGTTCTGACTCATTCACCTACCTAAACCTGCACGTGTTCCACTTCTTCAGATGTCTACACGCAACCCCTGATGATTTTCTCTGGCATCTTCCAGAGCTGCTGCTTTGGCAAGCCTACATAAATCCTTTCTTGAGGTAGACATACAGGCTAAGATGACTAATTTCCTTTTGATCTCCCACCGGCTGGCCATCAGGCACACAGGCTACTCAATAATCCCAAGCTGTTTAGCTCATGTCCGTTACAGTCTTTTAAGTTTAGTTATAAATTGCAAGTTAGAGCTAAAACTATTACCTTCTACACATTTTTCATTTCAATTGTAGAGAATAAGGTTTTTTAGACTTCCTGATCACCTGATTTGGATGCTTTCTGGCAGCAAAATGCATTCTTTTCTGGCGATTTAATAATTATAATGCATTTACTTTCTTGTGCTGTCAGTCTCTTGGGGATTTCCCATGCTGGAATCTGGGCAGCATACTTTATTATTTTCACATTAGGATGCATTAAACTTTGCCTTTGATTCCAAGTCTATATAATTTGCTATCCATGTGAATCAACCTACACACACTCACACACACACACACACACACACACACACACACACACACACACACACACACACAATCTGTATACTGATTAATACAGCAAAGAATAGCTTTTAATATTCAATTTATTCTGTTTATGCTTTTCTGTTATTAAACATCCTTTCACTGGAGAGATAATGTACCCAATGTACTTGCCTTGTGCACTGCCAACAGTAGGTGAAATAAGTAGCCCAGTATTGTAATAAGCTAGAAATACTAAACAAAGAAAACACAAATAAACTACTATATTTAATTAGCTGAATTGCTGAAACATTTTCCATTCACTGAGAAAAGTAATGCTGGGAGTGGGGATATAAGTAGTTAAGGGTTACTAGTAAAGATGTATGACAGTGAGAGACAGACAGAAAGAGAGTCTGGAAAAAAAGCTTTGGAATCAAAAGATGCAACATTTTCCTGTTTTCTGCTAACTTAAAGAAGGTCATCTTTCTTCTCTAGGGAGAAAGACATGAAGCTTCCCTCCTCCCTCACAAATCTAAATGATCTCTTCCTACCCTGCTTCAGCAGTGCCTTCAATTTCTTACTCATTTAGAAATAAACACTTTTCTTGTTCTGTGGGAATGTAGGTCTGCACAGGAGGGCAGTAGTGGAAAAATCTAGCAAAGTTATTTGATAAATTGTAGGAGCTGTCTTTGACCTCTGCCTCATGTAGTACAAGAAACTGAAATGTATAAAAACACTTTAATTTCTTCCTTTACAGCAATTGGTACAAAAAGTTTGCAAACATTTAAGGGTGTTATTGTGTATCCATAAATGCTTTTACCCATCTATTTCTTTTAGTTACCATGTGTGTTATGGTATTTAATCTGAGGACAAAAGATGGGTACTCGTTTCTGGATTTCTGTTTCAAGATAATGCTTATTTATTTAATTATTTTTAAACTAGATTTTGGTTATCAGGTAAATTAGACCTGTACTCAGAGGTCTGTTTTCAGGTACAGACTAAAGGAGTATGTACAGAAAATTTAATCTCAACAAATACCTGCAACATGAGTGACTATTATTTTTTGTGCTTACATGACATAAGAGATGTGAAGGGAAATCAGTGTCTTGCTGCCAAACAACTGTACTGCATGTCTAGTCAAGCTACTAGTGTTTACATGTGTCAACACTAAATTGTGCACATATTCTATGATACTATGATAAAGGCAAATAAAGACAACTAGCTTTAGCTTTTAAAGAGATTTAAAGATTATACATGGGTTAGGATATTTCAGTTACTGAGAAGTTAATAATTCTAAACCTTATAGATATTTTGTGTGGAAATAAGAACATGGCATCTTATAGAGAGCCTTCCATTTGTACTGTAAAGAACAGGCTAGTGCTGATTTAAGCAGGTACATGTTAGTGCAGGTCAATAAAAATAATCATAGTCCGGTATGGTATGTCCTCAATTTAATCAGCATTAATTTCAGGATGACAAAGAATTTACTTGGGCCAGAAAAGACAACAGAAAAAAATGCCAGTAATGAATAACAATGCTCGAGACAATACACTTCAAAGTTATGAAGGTGTAACAGCAGAAAGTATTTCTCATAAAGACATGCATAAGTCATGCTTGTGTGCATATTTATCCCACATTTACAGAAAGCAGTCAGATGAAATGTTGTTCCATGCTTTAGCTATGACATATATTTAGTGTATTTATTTATTTACTTATAGGTTCATAGTTAAATACTAGGCTATCAATCTGCAGACCATTATAAGCCTAGCCAATAAACAGAGGTTAGAATCAAGCTCTGCTCCTTGTATCTGTGAGGGAAGGGCATTAACCGTAAAGTTAACCTACCTCTTAATTATTTACAATTGTTTACTGGGAAAGTCTAACTAGCATAAACCACCACTTTTCAGCAGAGGGCCTAGGAGAAGCACTCCAATATAAACAGTATATAAGAAATAAACAAAATTAAGTGAGCAATAAAATGTACAGTCTGTGCCAAAAACATGGAGATGCAAATAGAGGAAGTTTACAGCTATGCATGAATACATGGAAATACAAAATATGAATATTAAGGGTGAAAGAAAAATAAGGGTCTGTGCCAATGTATATCAGATGTGTGAACATTATTTAAGGACAACATAGGTAGAAACATTCAAAATTTATTTTACTTTGAAAAATCTTATATAATAACTAGTGTGCTAACAGGTGATATAAAGGTTGAAAAAAGTACATTCATTTTTTATTGCTAACGACATTACATGAGATTACAGAAAAGGACTACATTTCTTTATGCTTGTGGGACTGAAATCTATAAATAAATGAAGAGCTTTCCTAACACCTACTAGGCCATGTGAAAAATATAATAGAGCTGGCAAATTATTCACTTTAATTGTAAGCAAGTGACTTAGTACAGAGATATACATTTGAGAGACATATTAGAACACAAGCTGAAACATTATGTTGTTAGTTCCATTCTTTGTTCTTCACTGAAGGCATTAAGGTGATGACCTTGAAGGCTCTATTAAATTCTACCTGTTCCTTATAGTCAGTTGAGGAGTTTCTTACTGAAGTGGAAGAAAAGAAGAAAACTGTAAATGTGATGCAACTGATGCTACATACGTATCTCCCAATGTGCGAGGAATTTATAGAAAAATCACAAGGCGTGATGCAACACCGCCAAAACAAAAACAGGGTTATAGTACAGCTAAATTGTGAGAAGTTATGAAGATGGTAATTTACCTGCAGCTATATGGTTTTAAGAGACTGGGAAGTCTGTGTACTTCAGTTGTAGTGTGATGATCTTGAGAGGGTGAGCAGTTGTTGGAACTCCTGTGCTAGAGTTTGAGGAGGTTGGGCGATGCAGTGGTTAACATTTTTGAGACAGTCGTTGAAGTGCTGAGTTACATAAAAGTGCAATATATTTAGCATGAACAGGGAGACATGCACACTATGAACTCGGACCTGGGTAGGAGTTGCTTTTCTACAGGAAGGGTCACTTTAACAGTAAATTGTAACATCTGAATTCATGTGCTTTCTGCTGGCTGCATTTCTTGTGTAGAAAACCTGAAGAAGTACAAGACTTGCATATAGAACTGACATCATCATATGCTCGTTTCAGTTCTTCCTGATGTCTAAACTCCACTGGTTCTTGAGGTTTAGTCTGCAGAGGTTTCAGGTGTGTAGCCAGCTCGTCCATACTTACTTTAAAAATTATTTTGAAGAAAATAACTGTAAAGAAAAAAAATCATTCCTAGCCCTTGAATGAAGTAAATGTCTTCTTTTCCTAATTCAATCAGCACGTGTTTATGATAAAAGTCAAATTGCATCTAATGGTTACCACACCTGTTAGGTGTTGGGCATGAGCTTAAACTTGGGACTTGAGGTATTTGTTTAAAATTTAGTATGGAAAGAAAGAAAGAAAGAAAGAAAGAAAGAAAGAAAGAAAGCAAAGGAGGTCTATGTAGAGCTAAGCAAACTTTGGTAAAGTGGCTGGCCCACTGTATTGCCTTTTACTATAGTTAAGTACAGAAAAATCACATTGGCCTAACATAACTACACAGATCATTATCTCCATGTTCAGAGTTAATTCTTGACCTCTGCTCATTGTTTTTTATGAAGTTTTGACTGTATTCCATATGCTTGCATAATTTTTATCTAGGTTCTTCAGTTTCCTCCTAACTTCCAAAACATGCCAGATGATTTTCTACAGTAAAATTTTTCTATCAGTAGACAGAAAGAGAGATAAATACATTCATATATATATATATATATATATATATATATATATATATATATATACAATTTACATGCATTAACAAATAAATTACAATTAGTAGGAAGTATTAATAAAGACAGACCATATAGCTGAACAGAGAGGGTGACAGGATATATAACATGACGTTTTAGTCTGGATAAATCTGCAGAGGTTTAAGGTTATAAGCTGCTAAGAAGCTGTTCCTGTGTTCCAGGACTTATTCCCTCAGCCTGACATCTAATGTATGATTCTGAGCAAGTCACTTAACCAGAGAGTGCCCTAGAGCAATTGAGAATTTGGGCTAACCTTCTCAATGGTCTCCTGGACTACATTATTAGTAACTACCTATGAAACTTTGAAGCTGAGAACCTAAACCTCTCCAAAACAGCAGCTTACTTCAGAAATGTTTCTATCCAAGATGTTACAAAGGGAGATACTGCCAACCCAGCTAGATGGAATTTTGTAAATAATTTTATGCCATTGGTGAATATCGAAATGATTTGTGTAAGATACTTGTGTTACAAATGTATTAGATCTGTATGTCATGTATATATCAAACTGCTGGTACAGATGGGTGTGTTGAAAAGGTTTTTGCAAAGTGCTTGAAATGTAACCACAGCGTGCCCTACTGGAATAGAACTAAAATGTACATGCACTATTGTAACTGTTTAAATTATATATTTTAACAGTGGAAACTGGAATATAGGAGGTTAACTTCAGAAAAATAGCTGAAATTAAATTACTTTATGGCTATGCAATAAAAGATGATATCTTTCAGTTTCAATGCAGCAAGGAGACACAATGTCTAAAACTAGGCAGCTTTCTGTATTGTCTCTAAGATGAAATAATTACTAGCCTGAAATGTGAAGGGATGCAATCATTTTATGACTTCCAGCGTCTGCCAAAGATCTGAGGTCTATGTATTTTCACAGGTATATGCTAAATACTGCTAGCTTCCAGCACTGGGGTTTTCATCTGGGATAGAGTCAGCTGACAAGAAATGATGCCATTCTGCAAGCAATCCCAGTAGTAATATTTGAGATATTTATTTGAGAGGTCTCTTGGACAGACACAGCATTCTGTATTCTGTCTTTGACTTGACAACAACTAGAAGATCCATTCACCATATCTGTCTTGCTCTTAAGTAAGTTAACTAGGGTATAGTAACTCTCTTAGATACAGTCAGGAATATAGCAAAGCTTAGTTTAGATATTTTTCTTTATTTATTTGAGACTGTCCTGCAATGTTGTTTTAAATATTTCCTATGGTTTTGAAATCTGATGCCACTGTGAATATATATTTAGTATTGTCTTGTTCTTTTATTATTTATTATTAAATATATTTAAATTTATTTATTTATTTAGTTTACATTTGTTTACTGGGAGAGTCTGACTGGGCATAAAACCCTTTTTCAGTGGAGGCCTGGGGAGAAAAGCTCCATTGTTAGTAAACTGTTTTGTTAGTAGAAAGAAAATTGTATAATACAATAAAGAAATAAATAGTAACAGACATTCATAATGGTAAAAAGACTAGAACAGAATAAATTGGTCAAGTGGGAGACAAGACCAATAATCTTGTATAACAATGCTTCTAGATGACAGTTCTTACAGTAGTAGCAGGTAGTGATGTATACAAAAAGAGTGCAATTATGATACTTAGTCTTATATACAGGTAGCATAGCAAACTGAATACTTAAAATCTGATAGATATTAACAGTGAGAAGGAAAAAAAAACAACATAAGGTAGTCAAATGATTTAAATTCAATGCTCATTACATATGCACTTAAAATTTTAAAATCAACTAGTTCCATGGTTTGGGCTACCCATGCCCAGTACATGTACAAGTCCAGAAATTGGTGAGGTGGGCTTTAATGTGATGTTTGAAGTTTTTTAAGCTAGTTACAGTTCTAATTTCAAGTGGTAAGGCATTCCACAGTTTAGCAATGTAGTAGGAGTATAGAGAGTCACATGAGCTATTATTACTCCTGGTTACTTCAATTAGAGCTTTATTAGTGTATTTTAGTGGACAGGTACTTATATGGGGATTGAGGAGGCCTTGTAGAGCTGCTGTTTTATCGGGTTTATAGTATATTTGGTGAGCGGTAGAGAGTTGTGTGAGAATGAGTTGGTGGGGTAGTTCTAAACAAGATGGTTGTCTTAGGGCCTTACAATGGGTTCTAGGAGGACAGCTAGTGGCAAATTTAGCTGTCTTATTATAGCAGGCATCTAGCTTGCTTAGGTCTGACTTGGAAAGGTTGGTTAGGATGGGTGAGGCGTATAGTAAAGTTGACAGAAGATGAGTTCTGGCTGTGGTTATTCTGGAGTTTGTGGTTAGGTAGTCTTTACATCTGTATAAGGTACCTATTTTCTTGTTTTCTTTTTTTTCAGTCTGGGCAATGTGTAAGTCGAACTTCGGATTTTGATCAATAACAACACAAAGAAGTTGGGTGGATGGTACTGGTTCAATCAAAGTCTTATTACTGGATGTGATGTTGAAGTAAGTGGATTGGGTTTTGAATTTAGTGGAGTGGAAGAGCAGGAGTTTAGTTTTATTTGGATTCAAGATTAATTGGGCATCTGCCAACCATGATTCAATAGCATTAAGGATGTTTGGGTTAAGTTCTGTAGTTCAGTTACATTTGGGGCAAACCATATCACAGTGGAGTTGCCTGCATACTGTATAAGGGTGGCTAGAGTTCTAGCATTATGGGGATTATTTGTAAACAGGTTAAAAAGGAGGGGGCCAAGAATAGAACCTTGAGACACACCCATAGTCACTGGTAGTAAGGGAGAAAGAGCTTTGTTCCACCATACCGTTTGTTGATGATCTAGGAGGTAGTTCTGAAACCAGGCTACAGTGGAGTAGCTTAGGTTCAGTTTGGGCAAGGCAGTCAGCGGTTTGTTACGTGACACTGTATCGAAGGCTTTTGATAAGTCTAAAAAGATTGCTGATACTAGCTCACCTTTATTTCTAAATTGACTGATAGTGTTAGTGAAGCTAATAATGGCTGTGGTAGTGCTGTGGTAGGGGCGAAAGCTGTGTTGAGTATTTGTAAGTAATTTATTGTCTAGGAGATGGTTAAGTATTTGGGTGTGAGCACACCTTTCAATGATTTTGATAGAGGGGATAGGATTGCTATGGGCTGATAGAGAAGTCAATGGAGGGGCCTCCTTTGTGTAGGGGTACGATATGAGCAATTTTCCAGAGAGTGGGGATGCATTGCTCGGATATGGAATGGTTAATTAGTAGGGAAACTGGATAGGAGATGGCTTCAGCTGCTATTTGTAAGTATGTTGAGGGTAGCTTGTCAGCTGCCAGGGTTGTGGGTTTTAGCCTGAGCAAGTATTTGTGTATGTTGTGGGTTGGGACTGGTTTTAAGGAGAATGTGTTGTTATTTTCTGGTAGAGAGGTTAGGTTGATGGGCAGTGATGGAAAGTTTTGGTTAGTAAGGATTTTTGATGGAGTTAATGAAGTATTTATTAAACTGGGTAGCAATGCATTCTAGGGGATTACTTGCTGTTCATTGAGGGGTTTTAGTTTGACCCGGTCATAGTATTTTATTTAAAGTGGTCCAGAATTTTTGAGGATTATTTTGGTATTTAGCTTGTAGGCTAGTATAGTAATTCTTCTTATCAAACCTTTCATTGTGGCTGATTTGTGTAGAGATATTTAAGTTCTAAGAGTACATGCATATTTATTTGGTGACACTATGTAGACCACTCCTAATAGCCTTGCTCTTGGTCAAACTACCATTGTATTAATAATAACATTACACAGTAAGACTGGACACTCTTTGTTAAGGGCCTTAAAGTAGCTGATAAGGAGTTGGCTGGTGACAATGATAATTACCTTATAGTCTGGGCAAAAGGAGGCATAGCTAGTCAACCTGTGCCAGCGTTTTCCATGTGTGTGTGTGTGCGTGTGTGTGTGTGTGTATGTATGTGTGTGTGTGTGTGTGTGTGTGTGTGTGTGTGTGTGTGTGTGTGTGTGTGTGTGTGTGTGTGTGTGTGTGTGTGTGTGTGTGTGTGTGTGTGTGTGTGTGTGTGTGTATGTGTGTGTGTGCGCGCGCGTGTATAAATTAAACCTCAAAGATTGTGTATTTCAGCTACTTGGGCAGGGACACAGAGTAATGGATGGACAGCAAGGGTGCTGGAGCTCTTGGCTTGGTCACTGAGCAGAGATTTCAACTCTATAGCTGTGCCAGTGGGGAATTTTATTGTGGACATGGAGAAAGAGGGAGAAACCAGCCCCAGACTGATAGTGGTCTGTGTGTGCTCTTATGGGAAATTGCACTTGATGCAGAGAGCTGCTTCTGGAAATACTGTGTATGTACCTTGTCATCCTCTCAGTGTATGTCCCCCACTGGTGCCAGTGATGAGGATTGAGGCTCCTTGATTACTGGTCCAGTGGTGGGGCATCACACAAGACTTCCTCATAGGTGCCACATGGACTATTTTATACTTTCACTGAGCACTGTAAGTTGGGAGGTTCATAGGTTCATAGGTGTGTACTAGGGTAATGGCCCTGGAGCCTTTACAAGCCTAACCCATAGGATTACCCTGGCATCATGCCACCCGACCTTTGTTCCCAGTGCCTCTGTCGAGTAGAGCCACTGGAGTGATCCCCAGGGTGAATTTTCTACTTCCCATCCACTCATCAAGATTTCTCTTGAAGAGAGCCAGTGAGGTGCTCTGTTTGACATCTATGGGAAGTCTATTCCATAGCATGGGCAGTGTCTGAGTTTTGAACCTGTCTCTCCTGCTTGTTCAGTTGATTGTGGTAATGAGGTTGAGGTCTCTGGAGCATGTGGTGCGAAGGGATTGGAATTCCTTTACATGTAGCATTTATAAGAGAGCTGGGTCAGACATGGCTTTGTAAGTCAAGCAGAAATTGCCTCGATATGAGACAGAGAATAGTTGGAGTCTTTTGAGTCTGTCCATATAGGACAAGTGTTTAAGGCCTAGGATCCTCTTTGTGAGGTACTTTTGTGGCCTCTCCAGTTGTTGCACGTGTCTAATGAGGTACATGCCAAATGAGGCATTGTACTCAATGATTGGCCTAATGAGGGAAGAGTAGAGGGAGACATTGACCTTTTTCTTCCTAGATGCAAAACCCTTAGCAATGAGATGTGTCACATAGAAGGACTTTCTGACCATAGTGGCAATGTGGTGGTCAAAAGAGAGGTTGCTGTCAATCTGTGTTCCCAGATCTCTTATAACATCTTCTGTGTTCAGTGGACTATCATCAAGTTGGTAATTCATGGGGAACCGGGTTTTTCCCAAAGGGGATGACGACACATTTTTTGGCATTGAGCTTAAGGCCATGGTTCTGACACCAGTCGTTGGTCTCAGTGAGGCCTTTCTGTAGAATGTCAACATCACTTATAGAGTTAATAATAGCTCCCAACTTGCAATTGTCTGTGAACTTTGTCAGCCAGAGTCCCTTCATGTTGACCTGGACTTCAGAGAAGTAGATACCAAACAGGAGAGGACCCAGGACTGAACCCTGTGGGACTCCACACATGACTGGTCGGCAGTCTGACTTTGAGTCAGCTACTTTCACACTGTGGGTTCTATCTTTGAGCCAATTTGCAACCCACCTAATGAAATAGGGGTTGATGCCTAACTTAGTGAGTTTTTCTATGATTCCTGAGTGGAGAATGGTGTCAAAGGCTTTGGCCAGGTCAAGGTAGGCTGTATGAACCACCTTGCTTTCATCCACAGCTCTGGTGACTAACTCAAAGAAGTCGACCAGGATGAGCAGGCATGATCTACCCTTCACAAAACCAAACTGTGTGGGATACAGCATTTGTAAATTCCCTATACTCTTGTTTATTAGGTCCATGATGATGTGTTCCATAGCTTTGCATATCAGACTCGTCTGGCTAATGGGGCGATATTTCCCAGGGTCTGTAGTCGCTCCTCCTTTGTGGAGAGGGATGACTGTAGCAGAGCACCATTTGGTAGGTACAAAGCCTGAGGTGAGGCTGTGATTGAACAGGGCACACAGGTGAGGTGCCAGTTCATTCTGTATTTCATGTACAGTAAAGAGACAGGACAGGATCTGGCGCAGCTGTGCTACACTACACAAACAAAAGAGCTTGTTTCATAACATTTTTGTGTTGCCACTTTTTAATAAAGTATATATTTATATTTATTTGCTGTCAGTGCTGCAACTTTTTATTTTCTGTTTTTATATATATATATATATATATATATATATATATATATATATATATATATATATATATGTGTGTGTGTATGGTATCTTGAATGTAGCTGTGTTTTTATCTGTTATTTGATCTTCTAACTGTCATTCTGCTATAGTAACCAAACACTGCTTTGGGTTATAAGCAGATGTTATGATTCACTACAACAGTGGCATTCCCTGAGAAGACAGGACTTCTGAGTAAGGTGCTTACTATTACATTAGATCTGTGACATGTGGTCTGTCTTCCAGCCATATGGAAACTATAGCATTTCTCTTCACATAGTTCCAGTTTGAAAGTGTTACTCAGTGTTTTGGATATCTATTGCTGGCGTTTATTTCACTTAGTACTGGACACTTATTTACCATAAGCCCCACTGTGAAGCTTCCAGGCTCAGAAACACAAAAAGATTAGATGGTAGTGCTGGTAACTGTATGTATGTATGAAGTAGAGGGTGGATAAACCCCATTGTTATGGTTTACTTTCAGAGTGACCTTTCCTCAAGGACTGCTGTTACAATAAGTTCCTCTTAAAGCTGTACTTTCTGTTCAGTTTTGCTTGAAGAATTAGTGATTTGCAGTGGGTTTTTGTTGTTTTATAATTCTGAGATGTAGTAACAGTGTTTATTTTTAGGTAGGTTTTTGATAGCATGTCCCTGTATACTATGGCTTTTCCCGTTAGGAAAATTATTCAGAGGCTGTCATATTGTTTAATACAAATTTTCACAGAAGGGGTCTCATATGAATTGTTTAAAAACACGTAGAATTAAAGAATATAGTATTACCTAGCTGAAAAGGTTCTAGGTGATTGTTCAGGGTTGTAGGACCCTTTCTGCTGGTACAGGACTACCTTGAAGTTTTAAAGCATTTGATGGTGATAGTCTAGGGAAAGGACAAGAGCTATGTTATTGACTTAATGACATAAGTGGTCATGTGATCATGTTGGGCATCAGGTATAAGACCATCTGTCTTAATATTACTGAGCATTACTCATCAGGATCCAGTCAACAAATTATTTTCTGCCTGGTTTATTTTAGTATGGTGAGCAGATGGGTCACACCATCATTGATGCAAACACTATTTTATGAGGCAAAGACTTTTTTTTATCATATTTCCATCTTAAAATAAGCTTTTAAATTTCTGTCAAACACAGAAGTGTACTGTGAACACTTGCCAATGTTCTACCTTAATTGTCATATCCAAACAGGACATATTGAAGGAGTTACATAATTGTAATAATTTGACAGTTGGTAAACAGTTGAAAAAAAAAATTAGTCAGTTAAAGGGGGAAAATATTTTACAAGTATTTCCCATTGGTATTTTTAGAGAGTAACTAAAATTAAAAAGTAAGTGTGTGTGTGTGTGTGTGTGTGTGTGTGTGTGTGTGTGTGTGTGTGTGTGTGTGTGTGTGTGTGTGTGTGTGTGTGTGCGGTGTGTGTGTGGTATGATTTCTGGCAGTCCTTAGAATTACTTCATCACACGTGCTGTGAACATCAGTGCTGACAACAGGCAATACCATGCGCTTGTAGTATACTTTATTGATCATCAAAAGTTTTAAAAATTTATTTTAAAATAAAAACATGGAAAAATGGCTTTCTCCCAGAAGACTGATTGTACCCATGAATCTGAAACCAGTGTTATAGGTGCACAATTTAAATGATTTGAGAACTCTAGCACTTGGTCTCTAAAGCCAGGGAGATCAAAATACCCCAAGTTTGCAAAGTGAGTGAGAATGTTATTGGGGGAGGGGAGAGCGGGGGTGTAGGCCGAGCAGGAGTTCAGTAAGCTGATTTATGTTAGAGAATTTAGCCAGCTTGTTGAACTGTTTATATTTAGTACATTCCTGTTCACATCTTCTGCTTATTTTATTTGTTTAGTTTGTTGTACAGAAGAGATTCTGATGCTAGTTTGGAAATAAAGATAAGCAACATTTTTTTATAAGCACTTCATTTTCCACTTTACCAGTCAGGAAATAATTTGGAAGGCAAGTTCAGGTTCTTTGGTTTTACAGGAATGTATGTAAGACAGTGTGAAGAACATGGCTCTTGGACTTGGACAGGTCACTGAGAGGGTTCTGGAGAAACTGATTCAGCTTCTGCAAAGAAGACTGCATTCTGATGTCATTTAGAAAAAGAAAATACGTCATTGTTAAGGTCAAGGAGGCTTTATTAAAACAGGATTAAAAACAAAGAAACAGAAGGAGCTTTGGTAATTGAGATAGAATGATGCTTATCTTTAACAGCAGGGAGATGTCAGAGCTCAATAAATGTATACAAACGCACATTAACTTAAGTAAGCAGTTACAGTGAGGCATTAGTAAAAGATGATCAAGACCTGTAACAATAAATGCCCGGCTGTTTAACAAGATGTAAAGAATCAGTAATAAAACATTTTACTTTTTCAACAAGCACTGCAACAAGTGAAAACTCTAGCAGGTATCCAAGATTCTTTTAACAACAAACAGGATGCAGAAGCGAATGCAATCATTTGTCATGGAAAGGCAATCAGGACAGTTACAGACGTTAGAAATATTCTGTATGACTAGAGGAGAGAGCTGTTCCAGACTAACAAATAATATTCAAAGAACTTTATATCATGATTTTTGGTAATGTGATTTATGGCAAAATTAGTAAAAAAAAAAAAAAAAAAAAAAAATATATATATATATATATATATATATATATATATATATAGCCCTAACCTTAATAGCATTCCTCCTGTGTTCATAAAATGTGTACTAAACAGTTTTCCAAACCTCTAGCAAGTATCCTTAACTTTTTATCACCACATGCAGCATACCCCCCATTTCGAACATTCACTTATAATTCTAGTTCCCAAAACCTATGTAGCTTTCTCCCCTCTGGAATACTGACCTATATCCATCCTCTACTGAATCTCAAAAACATTAAAAAAACAAATTTACAAGAAGGTCAGGGAACATATTAGCAAGCATGGTCTCCTAATCACAACATGGCTGTAGCTAACACAACACATTAAATGCAGTATACACCATAACTGATGAAATATTCACATCTGCACAGAAGGGGTGGCTGGCTGAAGCTATCTGCATTGACCTCGGTATCATCTTTGAAAGGGCAGACTACTCAGTATTAACACAAAAATGTAAAACCCTGGGGTTTACTAACAATGCAGTTATTTGGCTAAAAAGTTAGTTAACTAACAGAACCTTCATATCACAGAAAAGTAAACTATCCACTAGCACAGGCACCTTCTCAGCTGGAGTCCCAAAAGGCTCTTTATATAAATGACATGCTACTCTCTCTAGTTACAAATGACATAATATCCCTCCTTCTAACATCACCCTTTGTGCTGGTGACATAATCCTTCACAGAAGAGGTCCACTCTCCTCAGATGTCCAAACTGTTCTTCAAACTAATTTCTACTCACTCTGCCAATGTGTTAATAATAACCATCTAAACTCTAAATGTGACTAAAACAGCAACTATGTTCTTTGACAAACAGCACAAGCTAACAAAACTCTACCCCTAGACATACCTACACCCAACACTGAGCCCATCTCTTTAGTGAACAAATACACATATTTTAACTACTGGCTTAATTTCAGACCCTGTTCTGACATTCAGAACCTACACAATGCATAACAAGAATTTAATCAGCTTCCTAGGACCATGTCTGCAGTGGTCCAGCTTTCAGTGAAGGAAGAGGCTTCCACATGACAGTTATCTGAACTTGGGTTCCAATGAGGGATTGGGATGTTTGTTTTTAATAGGCTCATTTCTTTGGGGGCATTGGCTGCATTTTGATTGGCTGAATTCTGTGGAGGCAGAACCTTACAGATTTTAAATATCAGGATGTCTGCTCAGTTCAGTGCTATTTAGTACGGGGTTACTCCACAAAAACAGAAGTCTACAGAGAAGTAGGAAAAGACTGCAGAGCCCTTTTCCATCTGGGTTTCTGCTGAGTCAGTGTACTACAAGGACTTCATTAGCTTTCCAGGACTGGGTCTACACTTTGGTGAGAGCAGAGACTTCCACATGACAGCTACCTCAGCTTAGATTCCACTGTGGCAGTAGAGTGTTATTTTTTGGCCAGTTTCTCTTACGGCATTGGCTGCATTTTGATTGGTTGGCTTGTGCATGAACAGAGCCTTATAGAGTTTAAATATCAGGAGGCTTATTCAGTTCAGTGCTCTTTAGTACTCGGGTACTACAAAGACAAGAAGACTGCAGAGAAGGAGAAGAAAACTACAAAGCCCTCTTGGATATGGATTTCTGCTGATTCAATGCATTCCAAGAACTTCATTGGCTTCCTAGGACTGGGTCTGCAGTGTTTCAGCCTTTGGTGAGAGCAGAGGTGTCCATGTGTCAGCATTGGTTCCAATGAGGGACTAGAGTACATTGGTGACAGTGAGGGGCTAGAGTACCTGTTTTTGAATGGCCAGTTTCTGTAAGAGTGTTGCCTGCAGTTTGATTGGCTGATGTCTGTGGAGGCGGAGGTTGACTGTGTAAGTGCAGCAGCACAAACCACTTTTTTCTTATTAGGTATCCAACACAAGGGCCTAGTTTATAACAAGTAAGGCAACCTCATCAACTTGTTGAATATGATATTAATTTCAGTGCCTTCTTTGTCACAGCATAGGTGCACTACTGTAATTGATTTTCTACTGCCTTATTGCATACAGTAAAATCTTTGTCTCTTCTTACTTCTTGTGGACTCATTGCTGAAATCAGAATTTTTGTTTTACTGACTGTTGTGTTATTGAGTTTTAGTAGCATTGCCCTACTGAACCTCATCGGTATTGTAATGTTATTCACGGAGACTGTAGTGTTACTAAGTTTAAATTAATACTGCACTGCATCTTGTTGCTCCAGTACTTTTCTTCGCTATCTGGAATATCTAAGATAATACTGCAGT
>NC_056746.1:1167455300-1167517800 GCF_019279795.1 Protopterus annectens
CAGAGCAAACTGGCTCCCCACCTAAGCACCATGTTCAGTCATAGCCTCACATCAGGCTTTGTGCCCACTGAATGGCACACAGCAACAGTTATCTCACTCCACAAAGGGGGAGCCACCACTGATCATGGGAACTATCGCCCTATTAGCCTGACAAGCCTGGTCTGCAAGGCCATGGAACGTATCATCATGGAATTCATAAACAAATACATTGGTAACCTCCAAACTCTGGACCCCACCCAGTTCAGGTTTGTAAAAGGCAGATCTTGCCTCCTGAACCTGGTCGACTTCTTTGAGGCAGTCACCAAAGCCGTAGATGAGGTTAAGGTGGTTCACACAGCCTATCTTGACCTCGCCAAGGCTTTTGACACCATCCCCCATTCTGGAATTATAGCTATACTCACTAAACTAGGTATAAATTCCTATGTCACCAGACGGGTTGCTAACTGGTTCACTGACAGAACCCACACTGTAAAAGTTGCAGACTCCAAATCTGACTTCAAACCAGTGACAAGTGGAGTACCACAGGGTTCAGTCCTGGGACTTCTCCTGTTCGGTATCTACTTTTTCTAATTTTTGCCCCATTGCCCTACTCTCTCCAATCTCCAAAATTCTAGAAAAATGTGTCCACCACCAACTTATGCCTTTCTTAATCCAAAATCAACTCCTTACACCCACCCAACACAAATTCTGCCCAGGCCATAGCACTATAAATGCCCTATTCTCCTTCTTAGAAACTGTCAAACAAGCAGAGATTCTTGACTCCTAGTATCCACAGTACTCCTAGATCTCTCTAAAGCATTTGATACCATTTCCCACAAACACCTTCTCTATCATCTCTCCAACCTTCATCTCTCCCCAAATACTTTATCCTGGTTCTCCAGTTACCTGTCAGACAGATCTCAAGCAGTCCGATCGAAGAACTCCACCTCTTCCTTCTTACCGACCCCCAATGGTGTACCTCAGTGATCCATCCTCGGTCCTGGGCTTTTCAACATCTTCATTAATAACCTTCACACTGCCAACCCTGACACAACAGTTATCCAATATGCAGATGACTCAACTTTAGTCTGTGCTGCCTCCAACCTTCCTGAACTACTGACTAAAACCCAAACTGCATTTTCAACCACTGAGAACTGGATGCACCAAAACCACCTCTCTCTCAACTCAAATAAATCAAAAATACTACTTTTCCCTCCCTCCAGGGCTTTCTCTTATGACAAAAATGCTTTCAAAGTCCTTAGCCAAACCAACTCAGCTATAGAAGTGGTCCCTTTGCAAAACTTCTTGGTATTACCATAGACGAACACCTCAAGTTCGGTATCCACATTCAACAAAACATAAAGAAAACCCACCAAAAATTAGGTATGCTTTATAGGAATAATCTCTTTCTCTCCAACTCCACAAGGCATATCCTGGCAACTACATACCTTCTACCATCCTTATTATACGGAGCCCCTCATCTAACAAATCTGACTTCTTCCATCACCTTCAAACTTGAAAATTGCTATAATAAGATCTCTAAAATTGACACTAAATCCAAAAACTCCACTTATCACTGCTTACCATACAATCTCTGAACTGGCTAGAACTCTCTAACCACTTAGACTTCCCACAACTAACCACTGCTCACAAACTTATATTTCACCCAGATAAATCCCCAGCCCTAACAAACATCCTTCCCCCATACGTCCCAAATAGATCTCTGAGATCTGAACACCAAAACTTAATTTCTATCCACAAACCCAAATGACCTGCTGGCCAGCTTCTCCTCTCTTTCTCACTAAGCAAGAAATGAAATTCTCTCCCTCCTTCACTTAGGACTGTATCAAACTCAGAAACCTTCAAAACCCAGCTTTTCTCATACCTGTCATCCAAATGGAAATGTTCCTGCTTTCACCCTACCTAAATTCAAGGAAATTCCCCTAGGAGTTCTTCATACTCCTTGCTCCTAACCTCCCTCTAACTCATATTTCTATTCTCCTACAACAGACTTAAGCTCTCAGTAACTGATTAAGCAATCTCTCACTTGATTTCAAATTTGTATATAATGTAAATCGCAAATTACTTCTACTGACTGCACGTCAAGTATATACCTTACTTATTTTGAATAATTGCATGTAAACTGTCTCCCCTCTACTAGTATAATAACACAAGAACTTTCAATCTTTTATTATGAAGACAGTTGATCATGCTTGCTCTGAATGCAAACACCTGTAAACTGTGTTGTTCTCTAGTATCTAACTGTGCTGTATGCTGTACTTTTTATGCATTTGCATTTCCTTACTGTATGGATATTGTATATGTATTATACCTTTATAATTATGTAACCCTTACTGTATTGCTTATGGAGCTTGTCTCCCCGGGCCTCCACTGAAAACGGACAATTTCAGGCCCAGTGGACTTCCCCTGTAATCAAACTGAAAATAAAATAAATAAATAAATAAAATAACCCTCCCAACTATAAACAGGGAGCAGGTCCTAGCAACACTCACTAAGGCCAAAAACACAGCCTCAGTGGTCCCTGACAGTATCCCAGGATGCCTCCTAAATAGCTTGGAACATGACCTATCAGGAACATTTGAGTCACTTTTCAACTGTAACTTCAAAATAGGCTTTGTACTATGAAAATCGAGAATGACAACAGTTATCCCACTTCACAAGGGTGGACCATCATATGACCCTGGAAACTACAGACCTATTAGTCTGACTAGTTTAATATGCAAAGCTGTGGAACAGATTATCATGGAAATGATCAACAAAGACATAGGCAACCTTCAGACTGGACCTAACTCAGTCTGGCATTGTCAAGGGAAGGTCATGCCCACTACACCTGGTGGACTTGCTTGAGAAGGCCACCAAGGCAATGGGTAAGGGGACAATGGTGCATACTCCCTACCTGGACCTGGCTAAGGCATTCAATACAATATCTCAATTTGGGTATAGTTGAAAAACTCACTGAACTGGGCATAAACCACTTTATGACTTGCTGTGTTGCCAGTTGGCTCACAGACAGAACCCAGCAATTCAGGACTGGTGAAACTACCTTCACTAAGAGACTGGCCACCAGCAGAGTACCTCAAGTCTCCATGCTGGGACCTCTCCTATTTGGCATATATGTCTCTGAGGTAAACAGTAATGTCAAGGGCCTTTGGCTGACCAAGTTTGCAGATGACTGCAAATTGGGAGCTATCATAGTTTCCCCCATGACACAAACATCTTGTGAGAGGCTCTCTCACAGACAAATGACTGGTGCCAAAGTCACGGATTAAAACTCAATGCCAAGAACTGCATTATAGTACCTTTTAGGAAAACTGCCACCCATGCTAATTACTCCATCAATTAGACATCCTAAGAGTTGACCGAGTAGTAAGGGATCTGGGAACATATGTATATAGTAATCAGAACTTTGTCCAACTTGTGGTCAAAGTAGTAAGCAAATCATTCTATTTCACCCAACTTATAAGTAAGGGCATGGCATTCAGGTCCAAGGAAGTCATAGTGACACTTTATCTGGCCCTTATTAGACCCATCATTGAATAGATTGCCCCTTTTGCATGTTTGGCATGTACCTGACCAGATATGTGCCCACAAAGGTTCCTTATCAGGAGAATCCAGGATATAAACACACTGTCCTATACCGATCGCCTTAAAGCCCTGTCTCTATACTCTGCCTCCCGCAGGTTACCGAGAGGCGATCTATGTCTGGCATACAAGGCATCCTTGGATCCAGCTCTCATGGACCTTTTATACATCCACAAAATGAACAGCATCAGAGCCACTAGATCCAAGGATTCAAATTTTGCTTGTGGCATAAATAAGACATGTTGGTGAGACATTTATGGGTTTCTTTCAGAGGATCCTCCTGCTCTGGGTAAGGCTTCCCATCTATGTGAAGCAGAGTCCATCTCTAACCCTATTTAAGCATAACCTTGACCAATGGATGGAAAATCGGACCTTCACCCTGGGTCTGGACCCATGACTCTGATAGAAACGAACAGTAATGTCCAAACTGACATACCCCCCTATAGATAACCTCTAGAAACTTCCTCACTAACATATCATCTCATAATAAACACCCATGATACATAAGGACACAATTAGTTTGGATTGCACGGCTAGCCCATGGTGGTTGTTAGCCTAGTATATACCTATGAAGAATATATGAACCTAAATAAATTCCACTGTAACCTTACTCCTAGAAATCCCATTGCAAAAGCTGCTGCCTCTGCATCTGATTCCCATACCCACTTACACCCTTGTATTGCTAAGGCTTTCCCCAAATCTCTCCAAATATAATGAACAATTTAAAAACAACCGCTTACATTGGAAAACCAATTTAAATAAATTATGTAGAAAGAAAGAAATTGCTTAATACTTATAAGAGGTTTAATTCTGCCTACTTTAAGAACGCACTTAAACTAGTAAGGAGCTTAAGAGAACCACTAGGATGTTTAAAGCTGAGCATGATCTTAAAATAGTGACTAAAACCAGAAATTAACTAAAATTCTTTATTTAACTATCTCAAGACGTTAAGAACTATCAGCAAACAATGCTTGGATCTCATCCAGAATAATTCTGTGCACTTTGACTCAAAGGAAATAGCTAATATCCTACCTGACAAATTTAGTTCACATTTTACTCCACTAACAGTTATAGCTGTTCCTCATACTCAATAATCACAGCCACCCTTATATAAATATGGAGCAAGTTCTCTCAACCCACTCAAAAACTAAGAACATCTCATCCATGGGCCCTGATAAATACAAGGTTGCCTGATTGTTAGTGCCAAATATGGCCCATCTGAACCCCCCCCAACCACTGTAATCTATGCCTCTCCACTGATTACATTCTTGTAATGCTGTTATACAAGGGTGGCCAAACAATAGATTCTGGTGACTATTGACCCATTAGTCTTACTAGTCTCATATGTAAAGGTATGGAACATATTAACTTCAAGTTCATTAGCCTGGCTAAGAGATTATCAGTTCAACCCATCAGTTCAGCTTTATCAAAGACGGGCCCTGCCTCTTTAACCTCATTAATTTCTTTGCAAAATGTAACTGAAGTAGCGGACAACAGTTATGCAGTGTATACAGCATATTTAGACTTGACCATGGCCTTTGGCATTATTCTCTATGCAGGTATTATGGATAAACTTGTAAATCTGCCTATAAAGCCTTATATTGTGTTGTGGATAGATAATTGCTTCTCTGTCAGAAACCATGAGATTAGAGTCAGTTTTGAAAGCAAAAAAAAGTACCAGTGGTACAACACAGGGCTCAGTGTTAGGCCCTCACATATTTGACTTTTATTTCTTAGGCCTTCAGGTAAACACTTCTGGCCTATGTTTTTTAAAGATTGCAGAGTATTGCAAATGGGTGTTGTTATTTGATCTTTCACTGACTCACAATTGCTCTAACGTGGGTTAGACCATGTTAACAATTAATGCAATTACAATAGTCTCAAATTAAATGTGAGAAACTGTAGCTGACTTAATTTTGATAAACAAACCATTTTCACATGCCACATAGGTCAAACACACCACCAGTTAGGCACTGTCATAAGGATTCTAGGCACTCTTGTTGATAATTCCTTATCATTTGACTAGCGTGTCTCAGCAGTAGTTCAGAAAGCCTTCTGTCTGGCTTATCTAATTTCTAAGGCATCTCCATTAGATCCAAAGAAGCCTTACTTCTCTTTAACTCATATCTCATCAGACCATTTTTAATATAATGCTCCTTTTCACCTGCATAGGTCTAAGCATATCACTAAGCTTGACAGATCTAAGAAATTTATAACTAAAATGATCAGTGGCTTCAAAAATCTTAGTTATCAGGACAGACTGTCAGCCTTCTCTCTGTAGTCAGTCTCTTGTAGACTCCTCCAAGGAGATCTGTGTCTATCCTTTTGAGCTATGAAAGATACAGCCCTTTTTGTCCTCCTGTTCCTTCATAGAACAGAAAAGGAGCCATCATCATCAACAGATAAGATATGTAGACATGATAAATTCATATCTCAATGTATGTATCGCCTCTGGGATAAATGTCCACTACATGTCAAACAGTAGCACCCTTGCCACTTTCAAGGTAAACCTGAACAACTGGATGGGCAACTTCAAATTCTAAAACTCTTATGAATTGTGAAGATAAAACTCAATAATATTCATAGAGTTAACTGGTTTAGAGCATTTTACATGTAGCTGAAAAAGAATTAGTGAAAACGCATTTGTACTTTGTATTTTTGGTGAATTAAAATTCTATCTGCGCATGGTGTTTGAACTGCTTTTTGGATTTTGCAGCCATAAATTGTCATACAGTCTATCTTGTATTGCCCTTTTTGAGGCTGGAGGGAAGTTATGAATATAGATTTTTGGCTAGATTTGAAATGGTCTGCAGACTAATTGCCTTTTATCTAACGATGAACATATGAACCTGTGATTAAAAGTTACAATTCAATTTAAGGTTGCATGTCCATCTCCAGTCACCTAACAAAAGAAGTCTGGCAGGATCTGGCTAAGAATATCTTCATATCCAGGCTTTAATACACTCTCCTGATAATCTCCATCAACACCATAACACAGACAAGCATCAAACAACAGTTAACTCTAGATGCAGATTTATCATGCCCCCTCAACTGAAATATGACTGCCTAACTCTGAAAAAAGCCAACTGGTTCCCTGTAACAGCTCATTCTATTCTTATTTCATCTTTTTTAATCTTTAAAATCTTTCATAATAGTTTTTGCCCATCTCCTGGAAGTAGCCTATTAGTCAGAATGTCTCCCTTTTCTCTCAGGAACCAGAGAAAATAATAATTTGACCTTAGAAAAGCAGTCCACATAATGCATTGGCCAAACATGTGGCTGAGACAGATTCAACACACAGCTTCAGGTTTAGGATATTAGAGAGGTTATATGATACACAGAGAGGTGGATATATTTGCAACCTGACGGAATCCAAGGAAAGTAGCTGGATTATTAAGTTTAGGGCTGATGTTCCACCTGGTTTGAATGGTAAAGTACCGATAAAACCATTTTTAAAAATGAGGAGATTGAAAATATGATATTTAGAGTCCCATTGTGTGGTTTCCACATTGTATTTTTAGTAGTTATATGGGCTATAGTTAGACTAATACAATTGGGAACCTAGCTATTTTGCTATGGAGTTTATCTCCGTGTTTAGTTACAGGACACATCCTTACGTATATATTTTTGTTGTGTAAGAGCGCCCACATAGATGTTTGTCTCTATAGAGTTAACATTAGGTTAGCTGATGATAAGAGACCTGGCTACTCTTTTGTTGGCTGTTTTTGCAGACTTTTGTCCCCATATATTCGTCTTGTTTTTTATATTAACATGTCAGGTTTTAGGGGCACCCCTATTGCTCCTTTGGAGGGCAATAGTATGTTGTTTATGATGTCTATTTTAATTTAGTTCTTAGGATGCCCAATGTTTTGCTATGTATGTTTCAATATATGTTTTTTAATATATGTTTTTTAATATATGTTTATATACATATGTCTTAAGATATTGCATACTTGTTTTTATGGGATGGTTTTTGTATAAGAGTATGTCATGTCTTAATGGGTTTTAAATAATACATTTATTATATGTTGGGATATGCCTTTAAATGCCTGATGTCTATGGCTATTTCCCGCCATATATTGTATTTAAACATCTTAATGAGAGTTATGGTTGGTCTGATGAAGCTGTAAGCGAAAGCGCTAACCAACTATTGTATGTGCACACAAATAAATATCTTTTATTGGGATATCGTGGACTGAGACCGATTGGTTTTTACACATCTTTGGATTTATGCAAGTCTGGATTGAAGTGACTCGACCTTCCTGTGTTTTGCTCCTAGTTATTTTCGTTGTTGGTGTTATTATTTATTGCTGCTTACTGGGAGCATTTACCCTATGTGAACCTGTTCTTTTAATCTCTATCAATAATTTGACCTTTGATGTCTCAAACAGAGAAGGGGGCTTCAGTAGAATAGCTTAAACCACCTACCCCCAAACTCATAATTATAATATAGTGTATCCACATTTTAGAGCAAAGCTACGGGAGCACTTGAATGAAACCGACAAATTATCCTGTTTTCTAGACAAACACTGTCTTTGTTTCTTCACTCCTTGCCCAAGGCATTAGCCTCCACAATAAATTAGTAACTCATCTATGCTTTTAATAGGTCTAGAACAGCTCAGACAATTGATCAGTTTTTGTAAATATGCAAATACAAATAGGAATTCAGAGTTAACCTCGAGATGAATTGAATCAAACAAATACATAGGAAATGTTTAAGACAAGCAAATATATTTGCTTGACACCTTTCCTTCCCTACAAGAATCATGTTCTCCCTTTTTCCTTAATTCTGAAATTTCAAAACAGTATCCAGATAACCATTTAAATGTTGGAACCCGCTAGAGCGAGTCCCAAAACATGGATACTGAATTCCAAAAGAATAGACTTTACATATATATATATATATATATATATATATATATATATATATATATATGTGTGTGTGTGTGTGTGTGTGTGTGTGTGTGTGTGTGTGTGTATATATATATATATATATATATATATATATATATATATATATATATATATATATATATATAAAGACCAACATGCCATTTCTCAGTATATTCCCTTTTCTCCAAGGTATGGCGATATCAGAGTTTTGGTATATATAAGTTTGGGGAGTGTTGAGGCTTGCCCTCCCTGTAAAAAGAAGCTGTAAGGAGAAATGTGATTTTTGAGATTCGCTTTTCTCTGTTTTTTTTTTTGTTTTTTTTTTTTTTTGGCTGTTTGGCACGCAGCAGTTTAAGTGCTGACATTTGAGTAGGAAGCCCAATATCCAGTCTCCATGGGAATACTATGCTGGCCCTGTACTATAATTATAACTATACTACCCTACTGTGTTTATTACAATGAAACTATTAATAACATTGAACACAGAAATGTCATCAAGTATGTAAAAGTGTATTACTCTAATGAATTGCTAGCACAGTACATTACATAAAACATTCAATGTCTGCAACTCTGCAAGACAATACTTTTGCCATATAACTTTTTCTACTAGTCTATATATGACCGTTATTACTGTAAAATGTAGACCATCTCTGTCTCAATAATTTGACAATCATCTATGTAACACTTTATTAGATTTAAACTAGCTCTTCTGCAATCATTTCAAAATCATCTACGTAATTAGTCATTTAATTGCTATTGTTGTAACAAATATTACAGCTGCCCCTAGGGCCTGGCTGAAAAGGGTCAAAGAGCCAACTCACTTACCTGGTTAACAAAGAAATGTAAACAGTAGTCAGAAGCAGCCCATGGAGAGGCATGCAGTTGCTGCACAATGCTCATGTAGTAATTTCTGTTTCATTTCCCATGTGTCAAATGCTAACAAAATCTGATAGGTGAGCACTTTTCAGATAAAAAGATGCAATAAGAACTACAAACTAAAATGCAAACATATTATCAGGACATAGAAAAATACCTCGCTAACCATCAGCTCATACTGAACCCAAACAAAACCAAGATAACAGTATCCAATCATAACAAAAACAAACCTTGCCGGTCCCCACTCACTATCCTTTCCACAAATGGAACCAGAATAGAACTGACTAACCAAACCAAACTTCTAGGAGTCACAATAGACAATAACCTATGGTTTGATAGTCACATCGCCCTCACCATCAAAAAAGTCCACTCCAAACTAGGTACCCTTTAGAGAGCCAAGCCTTACCACACAGAAAGTGCCAGACTTGCCACTGCCCAATCTCAGCTTCTTTCCACACTCCTCTATGGATCCCAAATATTTATTAACATATGTAAATCAGACCTAAATAATCTTGAATCATGCTACAACAAAATTGCCAAATTCCCTGCAGGCTTCCCTTACAGAACCCACCACTGTGATGTACTCTCCCAACTCACCTGGCTAGAACTTCCTAACCTCTTAACCTTCAACCAACTTTCAGTAGCCCATAAAATAATTCACAAACCTAATGACTGCTCTGTGCTTTCCAACCTGATCAAACCCAATCCAAATGTTAGATCTCTCAGATCCTCCAATAAACTAACATTAAAGATTACCCTACCCCACAACACACAAGACTCTGCCCTCTACTCTTACAAAATTACAAAGCACTGGAATGCTCTACCTCACTCTATAACTAAAAAACCCAACTATGATGAATTCAAACAGCTCCTAAAGGCACATCTAGCTGATCCCCAGCTCTGCTCCTGCCATACTCCTGGCTAACACAGCTCCGGCTGCCAATCCCATCTCCTTCCTAATCATCTGTCTTATTACTTCTCCCTCTCAAACTAGCTCTTACCCCTCAGCCTCGGTTTCACATTCTGCACAATGCCTTTATTTGTCTCTTCACTTATTTACTTTCTAATAACATCCTCCTTCAAATAGCTACTGAACTACTATCTATCCCAGGCTAACTTGATACTAGTACATATCAACCTGGGCCAGCCTCTACTAGTGCATATCAACCTGCGTCAGCCTCTACCACTACATATCAACCTGGGTCAGCATCTAGGCACCTAAATGCTCTGCCTCCTTGTAAATACTGCAGTTGTCTTTCTCACTATGAAAACATTGAATTGCACTGAACCTTAAATTGTGCTAACTCTGGACACCATGAATTCAAATTGTAAATACAGGTCAAATTTAAACTGTACTAACCCTGGACTCCATAAAAATTCAATTTGTAAATTCATGTCATACTTACAACTTTGTTTATAATCACTTTACTGTTTACTCTACTGTATATACATTGTAATCATTATTAGTTTGCTTATGTTATTGTAGTACAAATTTGTTTCTGTATGCCAGGAGCTTTTCTCCCTGGATCTCCACTGAAAATGGCCCCTGTGCCCAGTTGGACATTACTTAGTAAACAAATAAAATAAACAAATAAATAAATACAAATATGAAGAGATCCTCTGAGGTGTAAGAAGAAATAGATGAAGTGCTGGAAGTGGAACTGTATAAATCATGGGTTTTACATATTTCCATAAGCAACCATTTTTCTGTATCTTTTCCCTTCAACCAGGCCATGCATTAAGTTATCCTAATGGACTTGAGCCCATTCATTCCATAGGGTGTGGTGCCCAGATCCTGTGGGTGAGAGACATCTGAAAGGGTTGTCATCCAAACAGACATCAAGGAATTTGTATCCCTGTTAGCATACTGCAACTGAGCAACTGAAGACATTGTGTGCATCCTAACTCATGTCTTCTCAATGTAGACATGGACATGTAGACTGCCTTTCCCCATGACCCGTACATGACCACTCTTTCATACATACAGAGTAAGGCTACTATCAGTAGCTTGCATGCACCATCCATACTTCACCCTTGGTTGTCCTACAATCAAGATCCTTCCCTTCCCACCAGCATGAAATTAGTCTTTCTGGAGCTGCAGGCATGACTGGCCAGACCCACTGACATTTCACTCCCAGTATGGAGACACACACCTCAGGCAAGGGAGAATGGACACACCCATCCTCCCCTGCCTGAGGTGCTACTCATACTTCAGTCAGGACTTAATCCTGCTATGCTATGAGAGTGGCCCCAGTTCAATGAAAAGGCCACTGTGAGGGGAAGTAGCTCCTTGCACTCAAGGTGAATTTACTCTAAAGTTAATTATATTAAATAAATAATGGTTGTTCTTCTTGCATCCTGTTCAGCTGTTAAGTGGTCTAATGTATTCCCATAGACAGTTGATTAATGCAGTGTTTCTGCTTTATTTTTGATTTGTTTGTCCAACTTAATAGTCTAGCATTATGATTATAAATATATGTCCAATGTACTCATTATTTGTGACTTTTTGTGTTTCTTAATCATACAGCTGCTACCTGCTTTTAACATTGTATGTTGAATGCTGAAACCTTACATTGTACATAATCTGTGTGCACTGAAGAAGCTGCTTTAGGCAGCGAAACCAATTTGCCATTTTTTCCATTGTTCAGTTAATAAACAAATTATATTTCATCTTCTCCATGGTGGTTTTGGAGAGTAGAAGGGCATTGGTTAGTGGGAGTGGAAGGATGTATCAAAGGCAATTTAATGAAGAATTTATTTTTACATTTTCTTCACATGACCATTCAGAAAAAAATCAAGGACGCAAAAACAACAATAGAAATATTGAATGCACAAGGCAGACATAAGGTGTTATTTTTGCTGTGACATGGTAGTTATAAGTAAGAAAGGTACTGGTTAATAAGGAACTGACTTTTACCTATGAGTAGGGTAATAGGTAGGCTAGATGCAGCTACATATCTCTATTATCTGGTTCTGATTATTTTCTGATGAATTATGTGTTTTGCTTATCTGTCATTTCATAGTCATATTCAGGGATCATGTCTCTCCTGATAATTCCCACAATAACCATTTTGTCTTACAAGTCTAGCTGTATAATGCCTTAAGACTTTCCGGCACAGTTTAGGAAAGTCAACATGTATGTCTTCTGATAACAGTTCAAATAACCAGTCAATAAATGTGAATTCTGCTTCACAACTCTGCATTTCAAAATTTTGGATATCATTAAGAGAAAAGTTTGAGATAGAAATGTGAAAACTCCGGAATAAGCCTTAATATAAAGTATAGCAGAGACTATTTTATGTAGGGAGGCAAGTCCTCTTATGACCATCATATGTGTGCGTAGGGGGGAGGGGGTTGTAACTACATATTTATTCTGACATCCAGGTTGTGCAATAATGGAGAAAAATATTTGTTATCAAGAAATTAAGTAGGGCCTTACCTCCAATATAGTGCAGATCTGATGTTAAGTAGCGCGTGAGCATGGTGCAGTCTCAAACTTAGAGAGTGTGAATAGAACACGGAACATTGCGACTCTGCAAATGGAAAATGATTGTACTGAATTGTATATTTTACAACAACGCCTGTTCCCAGAGTTAATAATACTACTATGGAAAGATATATTACTTGATGCATTGCCTTTTGCCCAGTTGTACTTTTTTGACTGAATGTTCTACATTGTGTTCAGCGACATACACACTGGTGTACTTCACAGCAGTGAGTCCTTAGATATATATCTAAATCTATATATCTTTATTTATCTATCTATCTATCTATCTATCTATCTATCTATCTATCTATCTGTCTGTCTGTCTGTCTGTATGTCTGTCTGTCTGTCTATCTATCTGCCTGTCTGTCTGTCTGTCTATCTATCTATCTATCTATCTATCTATCTATCTATCTATCTATCTATCTGTCTGTCTGTCTGTCTGTCTATCTATCTATCTATCTATCTATCTGTCTGTCTGTCTGTCTGTCTGTCTGTCTATCTATCTGTCTGTCTGTCTGTCTATCTATCTATCTATCCATCTGTCTGTCTGTCTATCTATCTGTCTGTCGGTCTGTCTGTCTGTCTATCTATCTATCTATCTGTCTGTCTGTCTGTCTGTCTATCTATCTATCTATCTATCTATCTATCTGTCTGGCTGTCTGTCTATCTATATTTACACACTTGTTTTAAATGTGCTCAGAACTCATTGATGCTTTTGAGACACATTTAATGCACCCACTTTTCACTGCCTCTCCATTATTGATCAACATCATTTTCACTGCTGTTTTGAGCTCATATTTTCCCATTTATTACATTTACGTTTTACTAAAACTGTTGTGTGTTTTCATGTTGGTTTGGACTTTTTTTTAGCTGTTCATTTACCATGAGTTTATTATCTTCACCTGTATTCAATTGCTTGATCTTTGTTTGTTACTGCTGTGTTTCAGTTCATTGGCTTTTTACCCAGGCTAACCTTGACAATGGAATCGTGTGTTTCAGTGAACTTTTATTTCATGTGGGGAGGCAAACCCTCCTGTAAACAGGATATAGGGGGCTGCACTCCACACACAACTTAGTCTACCCCCCAAGGCTATGCAGCACTGCAGTTATCCTTGCTGATTCAGGATAAATAACAATTTGATCATTATTCATTTTTGGAAGGTGTACACTACACTCGTAGTAAAGATGGGACAACCCATTGTGCTTATTAAGAAGATAGTTTCATGATTTTTTTTTTCTTCTATTCATTCTGGCTGTGCCAAGTACAGCAGATATATTTGATATCTGATATAGAGTTGCTCAGACTGTCAGGTCTTTGTCTATTTCATTTCTTTCAAGAAATGCCTTTTTTAGCAGAGTGAAAAAAGGACCCATTTCTGTTTTAAATTTGAAATTCAGAATCAGTCTTTTGCAACAGTTAGTGGAATCATCAGGATTATCTATTTCTAACTGAAGGCTCATGGTTTATAATTTGAGTTCCCACATACCAGATCATGGTCTCATTGTAGCATACAGCAATATCCAGTCATAGCAGACAAGTAGAAAGCGCAATGTTTAACAAACTTCAGAAGCCCATCAATAAATAAAAATTCTCCAAGGTAGAAGGAATATCTCATCTGCATAGTAACAATGCAGTGTGCATAAACACTGCAATATAAAATACGCTACTGTTTCAACAGTTATATTTAGAAAGTTGTCTAATGCCAGAAAGTATGTGGCTCTGATGTTAGATTATATCCAGCTGCTGTTTGGCATTTGCTATCTCTTGCACCCGGAATGAATGCTGGCCTTTTACTTGCCACCCACTCTGCAACATTTCTAACATGTTTCTACTCTGCATCCCATTTTCCTGGTACCTGTCTGATGATGCAACAAAGCTGGTTAGCAATTTCTAAGGCTTGGTGTCCTTCTGGCACATGGGAAGTTGCAAAAGAAAAACTTTCATGCCTGATGAATGCCTTTGTCTTTACAACAGCAACAATGTGAAACACAAAGGACATAGCTTCAGAAATACAGTGATATACATTGTGTATATCAGGGTGCTGTCAGGCCTTTGTATATTTCATTTCTTTCCAGAAAAGCTTTATTTAGCAGAGTAAAAAAGGACCCATTCCTGTTTTTACATTTGAAATTCAGTATCACTTTTTTGTAACAGTTAGTAGAATCATCAGGGGTACCTGTTTCTAACTGAAGACTCAGGGTTTATAATTTGAGTTTCCACATACTAGATTAGAAAAAGTGATGATTGTCTGTACCCTGGAGTCAAGGCATCTCTCACTGCTGTGTTGGCAAACTGCCACCCCGACTATGCCACTTTTGCATTGGAAGGCAGCAACACCACAGATTGTCCACACAGCTGGGATTGACAAGAATTATATTAAATACTGTGGATTACTGCTATCCACTTACCGAGCACTTTGCTTCCCAGTGTCGTTTGTTCCTTTCCTCTATATGGACATGGCTATTGAGCTGAGTTGGTGATAATTTTACTGATGGCTCCAGAGGTAAACCTCTATTCGGCTACAAACATTGTTGTGGAACAGATTGAGCATGCGTGGTGTGGATTTCTACAATTCATTGGTATAGTGCCTGTGGTCATCTGTTTTCATCAGTCCTTGTTGACTCATTTCTTTCAGCAGCAATCATTTTGTTATGATATGAGACAAGATATCAATATACATTTTTAAATCAATATTATGACAACTGAAAAACTAAACTTTGCCTGTGTTTTACAAGCTCATGGCCCTGGGTACTTATTTATTTTAGCTTATGTATCCTGTTAAGCTCACTGTTCTTTCATTCTAAACTACTTTTTTCTATTTTTTTTATTTTCTTTTTGCTGTTATTAAATATGCAGCATTTTCTTATAAACACATTAATACTTGATAAAAATGTTAATGATTTCCACCTAACTAGGTCCCTTTATATCAAAGTTACTGTGAAATACAGTGGCCATTGCTATCCACAGTTATCTGGCGTAACTGTGTTTTAAGCATCTGCAGATATTGGTTGGTTTTGTGACATGAATTGCAGATCTAAAGGGATCCACTAATGTTTTGTATTGTTGGGCTATATAGATCCATGTGTCAAAGAATGACCTTGAAGAATGTGTACCATCTTTTATGTCTTTTTTTGTGAGGGGGGATAATTTCTTTCTTTCTTATACTTCATGACATGAAAAGTAATACATAGCTTAGAGCTTAAAATATGCATGCAGCGAATTTTAATAAATTCTTGTTCTTGGTTTGTGATAATTACATTGCAAGGTACTTGTCAGGCTGTTTACTTTAAACTGATCTAACAGCTTCCTTCATGGAGATTTGTATATGTGTATCCTTGCAATTATTTAATATATGCAACTTATTTATTCCCACTGTTCATGATGTTTAAGCGAATGCTTTGCTAGCAAATTTAGAGCTAAAAATGTTCAGGACAGCTTTGTTATACTTTCAATGATATAATAAGAGCCTCACTAGAAAAAAATGTTCTCGTTCTGTATCAGGTATAAGAAGGTTTATCATTTTTATAAATACTCAGGTTGAATATTTATAAAAGTTGTAATAAGCTTCCTCATTACAGATGATACATTAAACAAGTCCAGTTGAGGTGCTCCCTCAGAAGGTCAGGGCAACAGGGTGAATCATGAGCAGGAGTAAATACTGGCAGGAAATGACGGCCAATCATGTGCAGGAGTAAATACTGACAGGGAATGACAGCCAGTCATGAGCAGGAGTAAATACTGGCAGGGAATGACGGCTAGCCATGAGCAGGAGTAAATACTGGCAGGGAATGATGGCCAATGGCGGCCTTACCTCAACACTAAAAATGAATGGCAATAAAAATATCTTCCTTTATTTCTGGCTAGAGTCCAAATACAAATAAAGATCTGTTTCTAATAAAGAAGTAAGTGCTGTTCTCGTGACATCATTACCTCATGGAGTTATTATATGATAATGATTATATCTGCAGTGTACGAAATGTATAAGAGATGTCAGAATCAGTCACTCTACCAGAAAATAGCTTGGGGGATGTTTTGTTTATATCACTGCCAATCTGTAGCAGTTTCTGTTCTTGTTATGGCTGTGCATTGTCTAATGAAATTAAAACATTTCAAAACAAAGTCATTTAGTCATGCCAACAGACCTGAGAACCATGCAAAAAAGTATTAAACTGAAGCTCTTTAGAGCTTATTGCCTTAGAACTTGCATACTTTCTACAATTCAGCAACAACTGACAGAATGTTATTGTTTAATTTTACAGCTTAAAAATATATGAGATTTAATGGAGTTGATTTTTCTTTAACAAAAGTGAATAATTCTAGGTTTTTGAATGAGCAGTGCTGACATCCTGGAACAATTTCTTTTATTACTCTGGGTGTAGTTTGAAGCATTTAAACATTTAAGAATTAAATACTTAACTCCTGTTGAATTGGACCAAACACACACAGACACACACACACACACACACACACACACACACACACACACACACACACACACACACACACACACGCACACACGCGCACAGACACACACTCATACGCGCACACGCGCACACACACACACACACACACACACACACACACACACACACACACACACACACACACACACACAGACACACACAGACACACACACACACTTGCATGCAATTGCACACACAAGCAAACATCCTGTGGTACTCCTGTATAGTACATGTTACTTTATAGACTGGACTTCTTTCTTCGTTTTATTAGTTAGATTCTGGTTATTACCTAACTGGTTAATGTACCACTACTGATTACCAGAATAGGAAGGTCATGCATCTGCCCTGTAGTGAAATGACATTAAAGCAGGGCTTATGGAATTTGCAAGCTAGACTTCATCTATATCATGTTAGATATAATTAGTATATGAAGAAAAATTCAAAAAGCAAATGGTCCATGTTTGCAAAACATCATACTTTGTTCATGTCTTTTCTTGCTATAACTTCACTTAATCAAACTCCAGGTAAGGAAAGAGGCAGTAAATGTATTTGTTCTCAATAAAGTGTTGACCTTCAGAGTGACTCAATGCCTTAGGGTGCATTGGAGAGAAATCTTGTGAGAGGATTGCTGAATATGTAGCTAGCAGTAAACACCTACTTTCAAAGACACTCAGGGATTACACTATAAGCTGAAATGGAAATGGTGGAACAGTGCTGTTCTGTCAGTAAATAATAATAATTAGAAGAAAGAGACACCACTGGTTGTTTGGTAGAAACATATACCCATCTTTTTCTAATATGGTTGTCATGGTGAGGGACCTGGTGTAACAAGTTGTCCTCTGTTCAGCAAAGCTCCTAGATCATTTTGTGGAAATTCTAGACAATCCCCTGCAAACTGAGCAATATTTCTCTAACATGTCCTAGGATTGATGTGAGATCGTCTTACATTGGGTCATGCTTGTTATAAATTCCACAGGAGGTAACCAGGGATCATTATCATTAGGTATTCAACACCATCTAAAATGGATCCTCTAAAGCCAAGGTAGTGATGACTCTACTCCACATTCCTCAAAGAAAGACTCTGTCATGAAAAGTGAGCCCACAAGCTCTATGAAGGAACCTCATTTCTGTCATTCGCCCCTGAAGGCGTATCTCAGCCTTTGAATGAATTGTTAAACCAAGGTTCAAATAACTTGAATTGGTGGTAACACAGAAGCTCAAAATATTCCAGTGGACCTAGTGAAAAGAGATGAGGAAGTTCCCTAGTCCTGGTCAAATTTCTCCAGTAGTATAAATATGACCTTGTCAAAGCATAGCAAGTTAAAGTAAAGGGGGCAGCTTCCAAGACATAAAGTTTTAGGGGGTAATATTGGGAAGTGCAGTTCTTGCATTCATTTTTGTAATGGCATTTCTGAATGCTGGCACAGAAGTGCACTTAAGTGCATCAGCACTTTTTGTGTGCTAAATCTGTAGCAAGCTGTCTGCTGCTGTTTAATTGAATAGCTGAGGGGGTTGGCATTTGGCTTGGAAGGCCAGACAAGGGGAGTAGACCTTTTTTTTTTGCTCTTCAACTGAAGAGCTAAGAAAGTAGAGTGCCAGATCAGGGGCTAGCACAAGGTATTACATGAGCCTGCTATTGCTCTGCCACCTCAGGTCTGCTCTGAAAAGATGTAAACATCCAACGAACAACAAATATGTGCAGAGAAAACAGGCAAAATCCATTTTATTAACAAAATGGTGAGCGCTGTCATCTTATACAATTCCAAAACTTTATCAGATCTGATGTTGGTTTGCATCTCCTCTGAAAAGTGGCAACTAGCCTAGTAGGACTAATCCAGTCCACAAAGGATACATAGAAATAAAATAAAGAAATGACCAAAGATAAGGATGGAAAATTAGACTAAGGGGGAAACTGAGATGATTTTCTGGAGGAGTGCATAATCTCAAACTGCAGTTTCGGATGGCAGCTATGTTACCCATTACTAACCTCACCATACTACTTATTCATAATTTTGTGGATTGTGCAATGAGGGCACTCTTAAATGTCATGCATAATTGTGCCTGAGAGAATTATCCACCGTCCTAAAGCAAGCTTTACTGGTGCTTCTTTCTATGGGCCCACTGTCATTGGCCAGTCAGTAAAAGATCATCTGCAGAATATGGCAAAAGAGAGTCAAATCCTTTCTGTGTTTGGCATTAAGTGATATACTCTGTAATTCACTTTTTCTAGAATGCAGTAGTCAACACCAGCTCTTGTTTTAGCATGATCAGCAGGAACGGAATGAAAAGAGATCTGGAAGGGACCAATGTGGCATTGGTAAGTGTAAAAATGCTCGACAGCTGAGCAGTAGGAGCAATCAGCATTAGCAGAGATACCATGGTCTTCCTTCAGGAGGCCAGCAGTCTAATCCCTAAGACTTTGCCTAAGTCTTCCACTCTGGAGACAGTCTAAGGTCATCTGTCTACATTTGCAATGGTAGCTAGACATCATTCAGGATAAGCTGCTAAGGAGACTGATTTCCAGATGATATATAATTCCATTCCACACTTTGCCCCAGCTCCATTGTCTCCCATTGCTAGACATCCCACCCCATCAAAGAATTTGGCAAGAAAACAGGCGTTAAACCTCATAAAAAAAAGAGCCAAAGCAGATGTTCCACTTGGGCAGAAAGGATCATAGTTATTACTCCTGGTTCATTTTAGCACCCAAAAAGGGAAGGACCTCAGGTCTGCACTGAATTTCAATGACCTAGGTGAATTTATCCATAAAGAAACCTTTTGAACATTCATAGTGTAGTCAGGCCTTTCCTGTCAGAAGGAGACTCAACATGCTTTTTGGACATTCAAGTTGCCTGTCAACACATAAAGATTTCTAAGGAGTCTATGTAGTTTCTACATATCTTGGTAGGAGCCAGGCATTGTTATTTCCAGCCCCTTCCATTCAGTTACTCCTCAGCCCCATAGAGAGTTCCCCAAATACATCTCCATAGTTGTAGTGAACCAGAAGTTGAAAGGGGTGTGGGTGATTCCTTACTTGGATGATTGCCTTCTATCCACTTCAGCATGAAACACATCGATCAGTGCAAGAAGTCTCTTCTGAGTCTTTTTTAGTGTTTGGGAATTTAAGTGAAACTGAAAAGTTCCTGCTGGAGCATTTTAAATGCTGACATTTGTAAGATGCGCAGTAAATACTATATTTTGCAGAGTACATCTTCTCTTCAATGGAATCTTTCCTTCATAAAACCTGATTCTTAAGCTTATTCAGTCCCAGAAAAGTTACAGTGTTGCTCTGGGTATAATAGCAGCAGTGCTATACATAGTTCATTTTGCTGAGTTCTATATGACAATTCTGCAGTGGACTTTTAAAGTTTGTTGGTCCCAGTTAACATATCCGCTGACACCAAGATTCATAATTTGCAAGATTTGCAGGTTGCATTAAAATGTTGGCTTCACACTCCAAACCTAATTTTGCACTTTCAATTGTGTGCACCTGGGACTGGAACAAGCATATTCTGGTTTCCATTTCTTGGCAACAGGCCTAAACGTTTAGCAGATGAATTGCAAATCATTGTCAGACACTAAAGGTTTTGGCATACTAGGTATAGAAAAGATTGATTTCAGTACAACAGTCAATAAATATGCCATAGTATCTTTTTGTTAAACCACTTCTGGATATTTTGAGGCATAGTCAACACAAAGCAAGAAATTGCAGTTGTTATATTGGAATGGATCAAACCTTCATTAATGGCAATAAAGGATTTTCATCTGTTATTATCTAGTCATTGTGTGCAGAGTCTTGTATCATCTGCTCAATTTGCATAAAATATTTGGCTAGTATGTTATGTCCCAAGTTTTCGCCTTACATTTTTTCACTATCAAGTGAGATTAATGCAATTTCAGTAACATCTGATTTCAGAAATGCATGGTAATGATAATCTTGTTTATTTCCCTGCTGTAGCTATGGATCTGCTTTATACCATCTCTTCATGATTACATACTGTATAAATTGCATCTGTAAGACATCGCTTGTAGCAGCATTCAATTTCTGAAGGTTTTCAGCTTTTAAGCTGTCATTTGTAGCTGTATTGCAATCAATAACACTTTGAAGTCTTCCATAAGCAGATCCCCTGTGGATGCTCTGAGGTATGCTGTACTAGAAGTTCAACAATATGCATAAGCTTTCTTGGCTTGTATTGACTACAAGATAATAACTTTGTAAGACCAATAACATTCTCTGTTGCTGAGTTGGTGCTTTGGGTAAGGATTTCTAAAATATGCTTTGAAGGGGTCTTGTGTTCAAATTCTACAGTAATATGCTGTCTATACATGTAGTCATGTAACATTTGACAGCTAAACACTTTTGCATGCATTTCCATTGTTGGACATACTAAGTTTGTATGTCTGTCCCCCCCCCTTCCCTGTTTCATTTTCAGCCATCCCACTGCCCCATCCATTGCTGGCTTTATACTCCTTTTTCCTTTCCTAAACCTCTCTGAGTGAACTGGAGCAGGCGTGAATCTTAAAGGCATCCTGGCGACAGTGCCACCAACTGCTTCTGCTGTTGGGACTGGGTATTTATGACCTAACCTTTTTCTCCTGCCCCAACCCTGCATTTCTTGACAATGTCTGAGGGCTACTCCCTCTATTGACCACACTTCCCCTTCACGGAGTATCATCAACAAATGGCCTCCCCCTGGATTAGGACACCCATCCCTCCCTCCCAGTGCTTCAGATGCCCAAGGCACTAATCAAGCCTGGGTCATCTAGAATGTAGTTAAGGCTTTATCTCTCTATGCCATGGTGCTGGTTCAAGTTAGTATTTCTGTTAGTACTGTGTACGCAGAAGCATCTGGCCTGCCTTCTTGTAATAAGACTGCCCCCAAACCTCTACGACAGGCATCAGCTTCGGCTGTTAGTAATATTGAATTGCATTAATTCACTGTCAGTGCAGTGGAATTTTCTCTTGAGCTTCTGGACAACATCATATACATCACATGCATTATGCTCTAGCACATTTCTTAGGGGCACTGTATTTCTTGCAAGTGTCAAATTAATATTGACCAACATTTTACTATTGTCAGCAATTACATAAGAGATTTATCAGTAGGCTTTTGTATGTTCACAATTGCATAAACTTTGAGCATTTGGTTGTAGATCATCCCCTGTCAGCTAGTGACCCATGTAATTTGATAAAGTGACACCAATTTAATACTAGACCTTAATAAGCTTCAAATCTCATGCCTTCCATCTGTTTATTAGCTTGACCATTTTGTCATGTGTGACACATTAGACTAAAGTATCATCAAAAATGTTAATGATACCCTTCAGCCCCTCTGTTATGTTTATTATAATGCATTGGAACACCTCTGGTACTGACAAGATCCCAAAAGATAGCCTTAAAAACTATATACACCTATAGATATTTAGAGCAGATAGTGTCAGAAATTTCTTTTATGTAGTTTCATTTGCCAAGTCCCTGGTTTCCATCAAACCCTGAGGAGAATCTGACATTACATTAGACAAGGTGACAACTATTTCTTCAGTAGTCTGTAAATTGTAGCGATCCTTCTTCATTTGTTTGTCAAGGTTTTTCATATCAGTAAAACTTCAGTTCTTACCTTGTTTTATAATGGCCAGCATAATTTCAACCCTTTCTGTGGGTGAAGTCTGTTTAACTATCACTCCTAGTGACTCTGTACACTTTAACTCTTCCCACATTTCAGCTTTTAGTGCAGTAGATACTCGTTATGGAGCGTGACTCATATGGACTGCTTGAAATGACTCACTTGAATGGATTCTGATGAAATATTTTTATGGTATTCTGTCTGTATATGGTATGAGCCTTCAAAAAAATCAGTACAGCTTCTTAGAATTTCACTGCCATTCTTTAACATGGGGTCAACATCCTGTAATCTATACCTCTATACTTATAATGAAGTACCCATTACATGCATTTTTTCTTGCAACTGTATACTTAGAGTGAGTTGTTTGGCAATACAATTATGTATACACATTCTTGTTTTTCAAGATTTGCACTCTATAAACAAATGTAAACAGTATCTACTCTGTAAAAATAATAAAAGAAATAAAAAGTAGCTTATATCATTCATTATTAGATAAAAAATTAATGATTAAAAATAAAAAATAAAATCACTAAGAAATTAAAATGTTTTTGCTATTTTATTTTTCATAATTTAAATATTATTTTTAATCTAGTAATGAAGTTGTTTAAATTCTGTCGATTTCTTATTTTTCATATTTCATGCCTGTATTGTGCTGGCTATGTGTTATTTATTCTGTGACATCTGCAATAAGCTTGACTTTACAATGATCATATATTCTCAATCCACTATATTACAGACAACTTCTATATTTCTTTAGTATGCATATATTGAACAGTTTGGCTACACTTTGCACTTTTTGTAATTCAGATTTGCAAAATTGCTTTCATTGTTCATCTGAACAGCATGAAGTCTATTATACTGAAAGTCACAGATACATCTATGCTCAATATGTTTGATTGCTTTAAATGTGTTTGAATAGTAGTGACTGAAACAGTTGGCTCTATACATTATTTTTGCACACTCAGCACAGGCTAACCAATCAGCTTGCACCTGGCATCATATAAGTTGTCTCAGTCATTGTATTACATCTAAAGCAGTGCTCAACTTAAGCATAACTGCTTCACCACGTACCCATAGCTTTTCTAAGCAAAACTTCATCTGGCACTCATTCACAGCTTTAGTCAGATTTATGGCCCGTCTCACTGCCATTCAAGCCATTAGTGAATGCAATGCCCTTGTGTTTAGCTTGCACAGTATTCAAAAGCTGCACTTCAGTTTTACTTACAAATGTTTCAGGTTTAGACTTCTTGCTTGAGTCCACAAAATTAATATTGTGCTGTTGCACTTTGAGGTATTTTCTAGAGTAATAAATCTTTAATTCACAAAATCTATAGATTTAATTTTTTTTTAGCTATACATTATATATTTTATAACTGTCATCACAGCCACATCTGCCTGCTTATTTGCTATCAGCTGCCGTCTTATTTGCCAAATGGTTGTTTGTATTCCTGTTTTTGTTTGTATTCGTTTTACAGCTTCTGGTTTTCATTTTCAGTTTATTTTCACAGTTTCATTTTACATCCATCCATTTATTTTGTTCTACTCATAAAACACATATCTATGGCCTTTTCCTTTATTAAATCAGCATGTCTTAATAGTCACAGGCTCTACTGTCTTTGATCAGTGAGTCAAATAATTCACCAAAGTCAGTCTTGTGCCGTTGTGTTTTAATTCGGCAATATAACTACCAATAGGCTCCTGGAAATCTTCATTTCTTGTGGAAAATAAATGTCTCACACAAGAGAGAGTGTTCTTTGACTTGTGGAGTGCCTGAAATTTTCTTTTCAGTATTGCACCCTTGTCTTTCTTTTTCCTCCTTTTTAAAGAAAATGTTTTAACTCTCATAATGGCTTCCTTGACTGCGACGTAGATGTGTATAGCACATTGGATTAATTCTGGTTTGTCCTCTCAACAGTTCCTATTTTGAATGATGTACCTATTTTCATACCTGATTTACATCTGTACATTAACTACCTATTTTTGGAGGTATGTCCCTATTTTTAAATTCTCAAAATTCTTTTTTATTTTTCAAATACATTTGAATGAATTCCATAGTATTTATACATAACATCTTAAATAACTATGTACACTATTTACATTAGCCTGACACTATAACAGATCTTAATGTATATAGTTACTTTATAAGTATGTCCAATCCATTATCAGAGTGTTTGATCAACTATGTATAGTGTCAGTCAACGATAAGACTTTTCCCCAAGGGTTGTTGATAAATGGCTTTGGATAAATTCTTAGTTCTTTAATTTTAATTTCCAATAATGCTGTGGTCTTCAGTAGGCTATAGAAGTCTTCCAAAGTTGGTATTGTGTTTGTATTCCATCTTCTTATCATACACTTCCTTGAAATTGCGAGTATAGTCCATACTAGATACATGTTTGACCTGTTCAAATGAGGATATTCATTCACATTTAATAATAGAAGAGCTTTAGTTAAATAAAATGATTCATTAAATAAAGCTTGTAGAAAGTTATTAATAGCATTCCAAAATGGCTTAATTTTAACACAGTCAAAAAAATGTGATTCCAATCTGCATTGTGTACTTGCTCACATCTCCAACATATTCCTTTTATGGAAGAACTAATTTTATTGATTCTGTCTGGGGTTAAGAATGCTCTGTGCAAGCATTTCCAATTAAAAACTTTCCAGTATTGTGTAAAGGATATATATTTTATCGATAATAAGATATTTGTTTTAATATCTCCAGTTAACTGTACTGAGTGTCCTTTTGTTATATATTTCAAATATGAGGTTTTGGGTGTTGTTTTATAGTTTATCAATATTTTGTAAAATTTTGAAATACTGTTTCCCATGTCAAAGTCATTATATATGGTTTCATATATGTATTTCGTAAATTTAGGTATTTCTTTAAATGAAGAATTGTTAATTATTCTACTTAAATCTTGCGAATATTATATAATACTCTGTAAAGTTAGTCAGTTCTGTTGTGGAATTTTTTATGTTGTTTTTATTACTTGCATATCTAAAACTTTTAGTTCTTTGATACATTGGATCCAACAAACAAATCCTTTCCCAGGAATTAATAATTTCTCTATATATTTTATGTGGAAAGTTCTTTGTGATTATAAATGGTGTTAAAAGATCAAACCAGATTTTTAAATCTATATTTGCATTAATAATTTTCCTAAATGAGTCAATGTAATAATTATAAGAGTTTTAATGGGTTTAGTTATGTTATATTGCATACTAATACATATGTGCCATGGCAAACTGTTTTTATCTGTTATTTGACATTTTTTGTAAATCAAATCCATTTATTGATATCACAGTTAGTAATTCTTTCCAATTTACAGAGTAATTTGGACTTATCCAGTCTGAGATTGTTTTAGATATTGATGCTGTTATATATGTTTCCATATCAGGAAAGTTTAATCCTCCCTGTTTCCATGGTCTGATATGATGTATTAAAGCTATTCTGTTTCTTTTGGGAAACCATAAAATTTTTATTAGGCATGAATTTATTTCTTTAAGTATATTCCGTTCTGGTAACAGTTGTATTGCCAAGGCTATATGTAGGATCTTGGGCAGTAAAACCATTTTTATTAACTGCAGTCTATCTTCAAATGTTCCACAGAGATTTTAATTGTATTGATATTACTGTAGTTTTTGAGACTAATTCATTATTATCCTTGCATAACTCAATTCCTAGATATTTTAAGGTAGATTCTTGTTTCCCTATGACGTGATGCCCCTTAGTCTGCAGTTCTTTTTTATTTACAAATAAACATTTTGATTTTGATTTATTGAAATGGAGTCCTGAAGTCATGTGAAATTTGTCAATTAATGTATCTAATTCTTCTAATGTCTCTTTTGTATTAGATAATGTTAGTAATATGTCATCAACAAATAGCATTACTTTAGACTTGTATTGCTCATAAACATCTATTCCTTTGATTTTATATTGTTACAAAGTGAATCTGCCAATATTTCAATAGCCAGAGCAAATAGAATTGGTGACATGGGAGATCCTTGTTTAGTGCATTTTGTTATATGTATTGATTCAGAGGTAAAAAGACCTAACTTGACATATGCTAAATTATTTGTATATATATTCTTTAGGAGATGAACAAAGGATGCAGGAAATTCAAATAGAATTAGGATTTTTGAATAAATAGTCCCAATTTAGGGAATCAAATGGTTTCTCTATATCGACGCCAATTATGAGTGTTTCTTTATTTTTTTTATTAACATAATCTATAAAAGAAAGTATCCTTTTAATATTGTCATGTGTGTGTCTTTGATATATAAATCCAGTTTGATCTTTATTTATTGTTTTGGATAGTGGTATTTTCATTCTGTTAGTTAATATTGTCATAAATATCATATAGTCATTATTTAATAATGATATAGGTCTATGTGAGGTACAAAGGTTTGGGGATTTGTTTCCCTTTAGGATTGGTATGATTAAGGTTATATCTCCAAGAGTGTGGTATTGAAGCCTGTGACTGAATTTCTAATATAGTTTCATGGAAGAGGAATAGTATCTTTGAAGGAAAAAGTTTATATATTTCCATACTTATGCCATCTATACCTGGAGCTTTAATATTTTTACCCTCTTTTATTGTATCTGTAATTTCTTTGTAGGATATGGGTACTTGCAGATCTAGTTTTAATTTTTTCTGTTTTTTTATATTAGAATATTTTTCATATAGATTTAATTGATTGATATGTATATTTTCTTTTTGGAAATGTTCCATATACTGATTTCTATAGGCATCAAGAATGTCACTTGTATCTGAGACATTTTTCCCTTTCCTTTCATGGAAGATACTTTTAACGTTATTAGCATTTGATTGTATTTTGATTCTTGTAGATAAATTGTGTAGATATTTGGGAGAAATGGCCAAGGTATTTATTTTTAGTTTTTCTAAAGCTAAACTAGTTTTATGCGTTAGAATTTCATTGTATTTATTGTTTAATACTTCTACTTTCTTTTTCATCTCCAAATGATTTTGATTTTTTTCAGCTTTTACTGATAAAAGTTTGGATTGTAGATTCTAATAATTCAGAATCCCATTCTCTGATTTTTTTATACCAAGTTAGGGTTTTACCATATATGTAAGCGTTTAATGAGTCCCATATCATTATTTTATCTCTGTAGTGTAATTAATATCTAAGAAGAACTGTAATTCAGATAATAACCAGGGTTTGAACTCTTTAATTTTAGTTATATATGCTGGAATTCTGAAGTAAAAGATTAATGTTTTGTACCCATTTTGAAGTTTTAGTATCAATGAATTGTGGTCTGAAAAGGGGCAGGGAGTGACTGAGAAATTCATGATTTTAGAGTGTAAGTCATGGGCAGCAAATATTTTATCTTTTTTAGTTTGGGTACCAAATCTGTGATCTTTATGAGAAAACAACAAAGATTTATCTTGAAAGTATCTACAAGATGAAATGATTCTACCAACTTGTTTAAAGCTTTAGATACAGCAGATGCATGCAGCAGTCTTTTATTTGTAGTTTCAGAAGTATCAAATATACAGTTAAAATCTCCTCCTAATATTAATTTGCCTTTATAATTATTGGAAATGAAATCCAAGTGTTTTTTAACAGTTTTTGTTCGAAAGCCTGGAAACCAGTAAAGATTGGCTAGGGTCCATATTCTGTTATTATATTTAACTATTACTAATGCCATATGGTGATTGACAGGTTGACAGATGAGAACAGACAGGAGTCCCCATGGATTATGATATTTGCAGATGACATTGTGATCTCTAGTGAGAGTAGGGAACAGGTGGAGGACACCCTGGAGAGATGGAGATATGCTCTAGAGAGAAGAGGAATGAAGGTCAGCAGGACTAAGACAGAATATATGTGCGTGAATGAGAGGGAGGATAGAGGAATGGTGAGGATGCAAGGAGTAGAGGTGGCAACGGTGGATGAGTTTAAATACTTGGGGTCAGTAGTTCAGAGTAACGGTGAGTGTGGAAGAGAGGTGAAGAAGAGAGTACAGGCAGGATGGAGTGGGTGGAGAAGAGTGTCAGGAGTGATTTGTGACAGACAAGTACCTGTAAGAGTGAAAGGGAAGGTCTACAAGAGGGTAGTGAGACTAGCTATGTTATATGGGTTGGAAACAGTGGCACTGACAAAAAGGCAGGAGTTTGAGCTGGATGTGGCAGAGTTAAAGATGATAAGATTTGCACTGGGTGTGATGAGGGTGGACAGGATTAGGAATAAGTATATTAGAGGGTCAGCCCAGGTTGGAAGGTTTGGAGACAAAGCCAGAGAGGCAAGATTACATTGGTTTGGACATGTGCTGAGGAGGGATGCTGAGTATATTGGGAAAAAGATGCTAAGGATGAAGCTACCAGGTAACAGGAAAAGAGGAAGGCCTAAGATAAGGTTTATGGATGTGGTAAGAGAGGATATGCAGGTGGTTGGTGTGACAGAGCAAGATGCAGAGGGCAGGAAGAAATGGAAACAGGTGATCCGTTGTGGCGAACCCTAATGGGAACAGCCAAAAGAAGATGATGACTAATGCCATAAGGCCTTCTTTATCTTCATACTTATAAATGATTTCTGGGTTAATCGCATTTGTTTTCTATAAAATTGTCACCCCTTTTGTCTTTGTCTTATGAATGGATTGTGCCAATATCATATATTTCTTAGGATTCCATTTGTAATTGTCATTTGTTTAGAAATGAGTTTCTGGAAGGAAGGCAATTTGTGCTTTGTTCAGTTTTAAATATTTCAGTAGATTTGATCTCTTGCTAGGATTGTTTAAGCCATTGATATTTTAAGATAATAAAGTTAAAGCCATCTTAGGCTATTTAGACTATGTATTTTGTTGTTTTATTGCAACTATTAAACATTTTCCTCTAATAACTATACAGTATGTGTTTGAGCTTTTAAAGAAAATTATTAGTTTTATACTTTGCGTGTTTACCAATAAAGTAATGTTTTGGTCAGGCATACTAAAAATGTTTTTGTGAAATAACAAATTTAAATTAATACATGTTAACAAAACTAAGATCCGCACTAGCCATGGAATGAAAATCATTCCTAATCTGATGGATAAACCTAAATCCATCAGATTATCACTTTGACAATCCAGAACATCTGAGCTCCATAAATTGAATTATCATATGGAGAATATTTGTAATAGGAATAAGCAATATTTATATTATTTTGAACAGATATAGTACTATTGTAGATTAGAGAGAATTTTAATACAATATAAATGTCTACTTATTGTATAAGCAATTAATATTTACATGAAAGATAGATGACAAGCAATTCAGTCATAGTAAAGTAGGATGTATCATATATAAAACCTCAGTAAAAGATTATAGCACACAGTTATTTAACATATTCACCCCTATTGATGAAGTCTTTCAAAACATATTACTTAATATAAATAGATGGTAATAATATTTATACATAATGTTTATAATACAATGTATTTTATTGGATATATCAGAAGTTATATTTCATTGTTTGTCAGCATTTAAGTAATCACTTTTGTTTGTTGCTAACTTACTTAAAGCATCAAATTTGTTTTATGTGAACATTTATGAAAGTTAGTGCATTTTAATTATCAATGCATCCCTCTTAGCCCCATTTCCTACACATAAGGATTTTCATATCTGTCATTTCTTATTATAAAATAAGTGAAATTATAGGTTAAAAACAATAAATTCACTTATTGTGATTAATGATTACAAGTTCCCTTTCCATATTTATATATTGCCATTTTATGGCATATACTGAAAGTTTTTAGATTTAAATGGCAACATTCTATTTTGTATAATCAGCAAAGGTTAAACTGAGCGATTATTGTCAATTTAATACTATTTGTTCAGAATGTGATTGTTACATTCTGTGACATTCCTAGTTCAAGCTTCTAATGTTTCTCTTGAACAACTTTGTCAGTTTGATGTCATGTATAAAACATTAGTTACCTTGGTGACCGCTTAAGTATTATATATGGTCAAAATGGGTTACAAAAACTACAGTTCAGGTTAAAGCAATTACACGACTTGTTATGCATATTTACTTATATAAGAAAATCATCATCTTATATAAGAAAATCATCATTTATGACAAGTTAAGGCAGTAGTGTTATTATACACAAGCCCATGTTATTAAATCACTTCTTTAATATCTAAATTTAGCAGACTGCTTCATCTTATATGACGAATATATACATATAATATGTCTAGATTTACTAAAATCATACATTTCATAACTATTGTGTGTGTGGTTTTTTTTTTTTTTTGGCTGTTGCTTAGTTATTTGAGAGACCACAAGCTGCAATGCTTATTCTCATTATTCGCTCCTTCCAAGCATGTTAATACAGTCCATAGACTTTAAATTATGAGACCCTTCTAGTTTCTTATTTGTTATAAGTATATTTCCATCCTTACATACACACATATCAATACTTCAAGCACGGGCAACAATGCCCATCCAGTTTTGCCAGAATATCATTCACTAGTTCATGTGGTGTGTTTCCACACTGTTGTTAAAATATCCAAACCAATATTTGTGTATGTCCCTTTTTTAAGGCTTGATTTACCCCTTTGCACAATTTTGTGAATCTCCCTCATCACACTTAATTTTTGAGGATGTCTAGTACACAGAAACCCACACTACGTGACATACAATCTAGTGCCACTAATAATTTAAAGAATGAGGAATGCACATCTTGCAGCTCCCTTTTTCAGAAGCAAAAATAACTGTCCTTATGTGGTACAATTTTGCAATACAGTTCATTAAAGACTACGGATTTTCCAGTATCTCTTTAATAATATACCTATATTTTTCATCATTTTGGTCACACTGTTTTTTAAACATGTGCTTTTGAGTAATATCCTACATTCTTACTAGAAGCAGGAAGAGTCACATGCTATTTGCAAGATAGATATGCAGATGTTTAGCAGGATGTATCTACTTTTCAAGGGCCTTTGTACCTATTTTCAATACTTTCAGGTTGAGAGGTGCCCACAAGGACATTTGCAGTGATTTATAGCTCAAAACACTGAATTCAGGGCTTCCAGTTTTAAGAAGGTTTCCCTGCAACTTTATTGTGGTTATGAGGCTGTCATCTCAAGCTGAATATTGAAGAAATTCATGAGAAAGCTCTCTGTTTTTACAGTGGAGTAAAAATTAAGTGAATTCATGTGAGTACAAAGAACAGATTGACTGTGCAATTTAAACAAACCAATTTAGGTATTTTTCATCAAAATCTGAAAAGAAAATGAGACAAATGGCAGACTAAGTGCTTGTCCATGTCCTGCTCAGCTGTCCATTTATATGACCTAGCTATCAGGCATGGCTGTACAGAAACATCAGGTACAACCAGTACAAAGCCAAACAACTAACTGCCATGTATATCCTATGAATTCCAATACAATGTCACTGAGACAGCAGATGGAGGCACAAAATATACAAGCACACATGAGTTGCTACTAACATAAGCCTTTTTAAAACAGAGAACCCAGCCATAGGAAGTGACTCACATCACATACTACTTCTACTGCTCCCACATATAGTGTGAGGCATTCAGCCCTTTACCACCTATAGGAACCAGTAGAGCAGAATTACTGTCCCAATCCTTAAATGGTGGCACTAGCCATGTGTCTTCATAGCAATACTTTTACCGTCTTCTGAGTAAGTATCCCACTCGTATTACATGTACTTTGTAATTCTTCATGCAGAACAAATGCAGAAAAAGACGTAGGTACTCATTACCTCAGTCATCATTTTATTCAACGTGTTATGCATCACATGGTGCAGTGCATTAGTTCTAAAAACTGCATGATAGTTGTAGATTTGCTAACCACACATGCTTATCCAAAGGTTAGATATTTGGGTGGCTGACTTAAAATTGACACCTCAAGGTTTGCAGCAAACAGCTCAAACCAGAGAATGCTTCCCTCTACACTAGTGTTAGATTCTCACCATGATATGCAAACATTTCAAACCGAAATGTGCAGACAAGATAAACAGTTTATCATTTAGTTAACAGTCAGACACTGATGGTCTTACTTTACCATTGTTATTCATTTAAGCTGTTTACATGATACTGCATTTCATGGTGTTGGTTACAAATGTATTTCTCTATATAGTTTCCTTTTATTGTCAATTTTTAAGATTCCCTTCCTAGTGGTTAAGATCCACATAAGAATATCCTTCAACGATTTAGACAGGGTGGAACAGCTAGAACAATGCATTGCCTTGCTAAAAGACAGAGAACTGTCACAAGGGTAAGATTAGTAAGGCAGAATGCCCAGAACGCCACCGTCTGGTAGGAGGAGTTTACAATCACACTGAGATAATGTGCATCACTAGCTTCTGAGTGATGATAATGCTTGTTCATCTTGTTTACTTCTTATCTGTTGTGTTCTTTATTTCTAACAGATTTTACAGTAACAGTGGACACGTGGCTGGTAACTGCGCATATAGCCTATTAAAATCCATTGCTACTATCCATAGTGTAAGTTCTTCATTCCCATTTTTTGACACTCCCCACTCATTTTAATTCATCAGCATTGATGTGCTATTACTACAGCATTCTGGTGAAGGATAAGCATAGTTTGCAGTTACAGAAACTGAAATCGTACTTCTTCTTCTGTTACCTCGGCATGGAGCTTCATAAGATCCATGCCATGGTTGTGAATATCAGATTTTTTAATTCTGTCTGAATTTGAATATGAAAGTTGAAATGGAATAGGAATCCTGCATTTGTATGCAAGGCACATTTCCCCACAGAATACATCAGCTTCAAGACTGCTTCACCTTTGGAAAAGGGAAATTTTGCTTGAGTGACTTCTTTTCAAATATACGCTTGTTCACTCAGAGGTGGTTGCAATACATTCATTACAGTCTGCAAGCATGTACTACTCTCTGTATATATGCTACAAAATAAAACATTGCTTTAATCTATATACACACACACACACACACACGCACACACACACACACACACACACACACACACACACACACACACACACACACACACACACACAAATACACACACACACTCATGAGCTGACCAGAAGAAAGAAAGGGACATTGTAAATGAGTGAAAAGTGGAGAAAGAGAGAGAGCGAGGGAGATTATGCATAAATGCTTTGCAAATGAGGGGACAGAAGAGTAAAAAAGTAGGCATTACATATACAACTATTAGAAATTACAGAAATCCCACGTGAATATTCTGGAGTAATGTGGTGGAGCATATAAAAATCTTTAAGATCATAGAAATCCCAAATGATTATTCATTTATTTCTTGCCTTTGGTGTGGTTGGAACTCCAAACTGAGCAATTCTTCATGTTTAAAAGTATTTTGTTGCTATCCTTATTATAATGTAGAGACAAATGTTGATTACTATATCCTAAATGTGACTGTCATAACATTTTGCATCTGTTTACTGCACTATGTGCTCTGTACAAATGTATTCTGTAATAGAAGGCAGAAAACATATAAACCTACAACAATGTATTCATCCACCACCCAATTATCTGCAAGTAGCATAAGTGCATTTCCTAAATAAGTATACAGTACCGAATGACAAAGTGCTTTGTCACTTGGTGGTTGGGGAACAGCCCTTCTAAATATAACCTGAATGTGGCCAGACTTTCATATCTTGCAATGTATCATCAACAGTGTACTCTAGAAATGGCAACCAGAAGCCTTGTACTTGCACATTCATAGGTCATAGGTGAATACCAGGCTAACTGCCCTTAATTATTATGCCAAATCCTCCCCCCATATTCATTGTGTATGCATTATTAATTTATAAGTAAATTGTTTATATTAAATCTCCTTTAAAGCACAGTGTTTTGTAGGGGAGACTGCCTGTGCTGTGGAGTGAATGACATTTTGTGAGAAGTCTATGACCATGGATGTGATCAGAATCACACCTCCACAGTTCCTATTAACATGATCTCAGCTCCTAGCCTTGGTGGTGGCCATTGTTTCAGCAGAATGCTAGTATATTGTGCCCTTAATATGAGAAGCTAGCCGACCTTCCAAAGTGAGGTTTCATATATGGCAACGTTGCTGCCCCTGCTTAATACTTCTCATATGTGAATAGATTTTGGATAAGAAAATGTGCCCTTACATAAAAAATGAATAGGTTGGTTTGGATTATAGTACTTTTGCATGGTGTGTTCTGAGATCGACATGCATATGTATTTGTGTTTGTGAGTATGCACACACTTTTGCTTATATGCATCAATGTTTGGCATCTGACCCCATAATCTATACTACATTTGTTTAGCATCTGACCCAGTATTTTGAGAGGTAAGCTATACTGCATTAGCTGAATAATACTTTGCTGCTTTCCTTTGGGGCTGCATCTGCAATATATAAACACATTTGTTTTGTCAAAGGGGAGATCTATTCCTTAGTTCTCACACTAACAAGAATGGGAATTCTTTGATACAGCTCAGCATGATGAAAGCCAACCTATTACTTTTAAGTATTTTATACAACACAGTATATTGTATGCGTCAGTGTACATCACAAAAATACTGCACTTGACTGCAATGGCATTGCACACAACAGCATTATAGTGACCATTCATCCATTCACAGTGTTGTTTGACTGAAGTGATGTTGGGATGACTGTTATCATCTGGATAATGTACAGGTGCATGAAAATTGAACTCTTGAGTTGTGAGAAGTTCAACCCGCCGTTGATCAGAGTTCCTCCATGGAAAATCACTGTTGATAAACTCTGCCAAAAGTGATGCTGCTTTAGGGGGAATTTCCCCTCTTCTTTGTGCTGGTGCAAACATGGAGTTGGTATATTTAAGATTGGGGGTATGGGAGGCTTGCCCCTGTAAAAAACACTTTTTTTTGGTTTTGGCAAATGCAGTTCAGGGATTCTAATCCTTGGCACATTCAGTCCACTTATAGTGGAAACACTGTCATCCTGAGGACGTCTTACTTATGTTTTATTATTTATTTATTGTTTGTTACCTGGAAAAGTGAACTGATCCAAAACAGAATAATTTTATCCATTTAATCCTTTGTCATTAAAACAACACTGAATTCTTCTGCCCAGCATCCTTACATATATTACATTATAATAAAACAACAAATGTAACACAAAGCACATTTCAGTAAGATAAACAAAATGTTCATCCTGTGAATGAACATCATTTAATGTATAGATAAGCAACTCACTGTACATGCATGATCCTAACTCTTTGTAAATCTCCGTCTTCAAAAAAAAAAATACACACAGTTTTTGGGAGAAATCAGTAGAGTAAGACACCTAACATAAAGAATGAATGACAAGTTCATTTTAAATAGAGTTGCTGGCTACTGAGACTTCTCTGCATACATCAACTGGACATAAGCTGATTTAAATATATTTTCTGCACTTATTTAAGATTTGAGTGAGTAAATATTGTGTGTCTTGCATTCAGTAAATATTGTGTGTGTCTCTGAATCTCTGCAGTAGTTCCCCACCCCCCCTCCCTTCTTGTTGTGGTGTTAATCTTGGGTGGCTTTGGAATTGCCCATCCCTGCTGTAAATCTCTTTTTGCACACTCCTCCTGGACCCATCTCATTCGCTCACTCAGCTGAGTACAGTGAGATCATATTTTGATTTTGGATACGCTTATCAGTCCCATCTCCTCTCCGGTGTACAGAGAGAGCACTTGGGAAGGGCATTCCCCTGTAGTATCTTAATCTGCTCTGATTCCTCCATCTCAAAAAAAAAAAAAAAAATTTTGCACCTCATCTGCCTTACTGTATTTGTGTTTCTTCCTACTTTATTACCTTATTTTGCTTTTGCCTCTTTTAACATTTTAAAGTGGAACCTGTGTGTTGAGAGACAGCCTTATAATACTATCTGCAAATATATAGAGCTGAGTATATTTTTCTGTATTATTCTGTATTATAGAGCTAAATTGTTGCTTAGATATCTGTTGTCTTACTGTTCTGCAAAGGTACAGAGATCAGTATATATTTTTTTGGTTTTATAATTTGCACTCTGATTCCTCACATCTCTGTTGAAACTGGTTTCCCCACTCCCCCCCCACCTGTTCTTGGTTGTAGTTTAAATTTCGTTGCTTTTGCAGTGCCCGCCCCACTGTAGATTTGATCTAGGACACTCCCCCAGTCCCATCTCTTTACCGCATTCTACCTAATAAACCCTTTCTGCACTTGCTTTTAGTCCTTTTTAATTTAATTACATTTTTTCAAACTGTGTGTGGACTAATATTGCTACATACTCAAGTGTGCCAGCTTACACTGCATGTGAATTGTTTTCACTACTGTTTTTGCTACTTTTCTGGAAAAAAAATTATCTGCTTTTACTGTATTTGTGTTTCCTCCTACTTTATTTTGCTTTTGCGTCATCTTAAAAGCACTCTCTCATTCTAAGCCTTTTAGTTTAAGCACTTGGGCTTCAGACCAGTTGTTTTACATTAAGAAGGTTTGTGGTCTGCACTGTGGTGGCAGAACAGGTAGCTTACATCCTTCTAAGTAGGGAACTGCTTTTTGAGGGCTCAGTGTCTGTTATTCTAAAAGTGTATTAATTCTGGTTTAAGCACTTGGGCTTCAGGCCAGTTATTTTACATTAGAAGGGTTCGTGGTCTGCACTCTTGTGGGAGGAGAGGCTGGACTCTGCCCTTTTGAGCTGGGAATTTCTGGTTAAAGGCTTATAGTGCCTGCATATTTGAACTGCTTCTTACAGAAATTGGTACACCTTGTTTGCTGTAGCATAGACTAGATCCAGGCCTGCTGAATCTAGCTTTGTTTGTATAACTTGAGCACTAATCCAGACATTCTTTAAAATATTCAATTGTATTTATTACTGCTTGGTAGTAACTTGATTAAAGTGTAGCTATCATTCTAAGTCTTTTGGATTAAGCACTTGGGCTTCAGACCAGTTGTTTTACATTAGGAAGGTTTGTGGCCTGCACTGTGGTGGCAGGACAGGTAGCTTACATCCTTCTAAGTTGGGAATTGCTGCTTGAGGGCTCAGTGTCTGTTATTCTAAAAGTATATTAGTTCTGGTTTAAGCACTTGGGCTTCAGGCCAGTTATTTTACATTAAGAAGGTTCGTGGTCTGCACTCTTGTGGGAGGAGAGGCTGGACTCTGCCCTTCTGAGCTGGGAATTTCTGGTTAAAGGCTTATAGTGCCTGCATATTTGAACTGTTTCTTACTGAAATTGGTACACCTTGTTTGCTGTAGCATAGACTAGATCCAGGCCTGCTGAATCTAGCTTTGTTTGTATGCTTGTTGTTTGTTTGCTTGTTATTTCTCTGAAATGCTAATTCCACCTAAACGCGGCTTTTCAGCGCTTCTGCGGATCCCTAGTGATATCTGCATTGCTTACTGTACTTATTTCCTTGTTTCACTTGAAAGAAAGTTACTGTTTATCATTTTTGCATTTAAGTTACCTGTAACACATTGCATTTAAGTTACCTGGCACTTGCCCACTAAAGCAATTATATAAGTCAGCACTAAAAAATTAAAAGCACTACACCCTCACAAATTCCCCTTGAGTACCTTGTTCCCTATTAGCCCTTTTTTTTCAATTATAAAGGAATTCCCAATACTATTCTAGCATGTCCAAAGGTCAGTTGTCAATCTCATCTCCAGTCCAGCTGGTGAATCTGGGAATCTTGAGGCAATGTTACAACTGCCTCATGTACACAGATAACCCACTCCTCCTCCCAACAAATTCCAACACATGTGAGAGATGCAACCATATAGCCATACTGGAAGCTAAGTTCTCTCAACTCAGTACTGGGGTAACCAGTCAGGAGGAGAAGGAAACCACACTCACTACAATTCCAGTCTCACATAGACCTACTTGGAGGTTCTAAATAAAAATCTGCCTAAGCAGCAGAGACCTCCAAAGCAGACACCGAAGCAACCGCTACCCCAAAACAAAACACGTACAACACATAGCTCACAAAGCCAGTGTGCCGAACAGTCACAGCCCTTAAGGCTAAACAACACACCTGATACACTTGTAATAGGTGACTCTATCGTCAGGCACACTGACGTCCTGCTCACCAGGCTGAACAAGGAGAAGGTCACGGTGAGCTGCCTGTTGGGTGCTAGGATCTGCCACATAACACAAGCACTCAGGTCACTCCAAGGCAAGTACAAATATGACTCAGTCATTGCCCATGCTGGTGTGAATGGCCTGAGACGTACCTCCCTGGACTACATGAAAAGAGACATAGAGGAGCTCTCTGAGCATGTAGCCCAGGCCGGTATGACCCTGACCTTGAGTAGCATCTTACCCTCACCAAGAATGATGCCACAATATGAAGACAAGATGATCAATTTGCCGAAAAGCATGGTATGAGGTATAACCTGGTAGTGCTGGGGTGCTCTCGGGAGCCTTGAACCAGGTTTCTCTTACTGCACAGATATCGATGTTCTCCATACTAAGGAGAGGTTCGAGTGCGTGCATCTTGAGGTTTAGACTTCTGGCGTTGAGTAGCATTACTCTTAGTTTCTTATCCCTTGTGATACCTATGGAGGTGGGTTTGTCTTTTGAGCCTTGCCTAAAAAGGCACTATGGGGGAAGCAAGAACCTTTGCCAATATCCGAAAGCCCAGGGGTGACAGGTGCAAGCCGTCCCTAGCGAAGCATCGTGACTTGTCGAGCATGTCATTCCAGGCTGACAGGCATTGGATCCCCTTTGAATTACACCAATACTTAAGCCAATTATTGAAATTGATCATCTTGTCTTCATATTGTGGCATCATTCTTGGTGAGGGTAAGATGCTACTCAAGGTCAGGGTCATACCGGCCTTGGTTACATGCTCAGAGAGCTCCTCTATGTCTCTTTTCATGTAGTCCAGGGAGGTACGTCTCAGGTCATTCACACCAGCATGGACAATGCCCGAGTCATATTTGTACTTGCCTTGGAGTGACCTGAGTGCTTGTGTTATGTGGCGGATCCTAGCACCCGACAGGCAGCTCACCGTGACCTTCTCCTTGCTCAGCCTGGTGAGTGGGACGTCAGTGTGCCTGAAGATAGAGTCACCTATTACAAGTGTATCAGGTGTGTTGTTTAGCCTTAAGGGCTGTGACTGTTCGGCACACTGGCTTTGTGAGCTATGTGTTGCACCTGTTTTGTTTTGGGGTAGCGGTTGCTTTGGTGTCTGCTTTGGAGGTCTCTGCTGCTTAGGCAGATTTTTATTTAGAGCCTCCGAGTATGTTTTTGTGTGTTTATGTGTTTGGTTTGCTAGGTAGGTCTATGTGAGACTGGAATTGTAGTGAGTGTGGTTTCCTTCTCCTCCTGACTGGTTACGCCAGTAGTGAGTTGAGAGAGCTTAGCCTCCAGTTTGGCTATATGGTTCCATCTCTCACATGTGTTGGAATTTGTTGGGGGGAGGAGAGGGTTGTCTGTGTACATGAGGCGGTTGTAACATTGCCTCAAGATTCCCAGATTCACCAGCTGGACCGGAGAGGAGATTGACAACTGACCTTTGGGCATGCTAGAATAGTATTGGGAATTATTTTATAATTGAAAGAAAAGGGCCAATGGGGAACAAGGTACTCAAGGGGAGTCTGTGAGGGTGTAGTGCTTTTAATTTTTTAGTGCTGACTTATATAATTGCTTTAGTGAGCAAGTGCCAGGTAACTTAAATGCAATGTGTTACAGGTAACTTAAATGCAAAAACGACAAACAGTAACTTTCTTTCAAGTGAAACAAGGAAATAAGTACAGTAAGCAATGCAGATATCACTAGGGATACACAGAAGCACTGAAAAGCCGCGTTTTAGGTGGAATTAGCATTTCAGGGAAATAACAAGCATACAAACAAAGTTAGATTCAGCAGGCCTGTATCTAGTCTATGCTACAGCACACAAGGTGTACCAATTTCAGTAAGAAGCAGTTCAAATATGCAGGCACTATAAGCCTTTAACCAGAAATTCCCAGCTCAGAAGGGCAGAGTCCAGCCTCTCCTCCGACAAGAGTGCAGACCATGAACCCTCTTAATGTAAAATAACTGGCCTGAAGCCCAAGTGCTTAAACCAGAATTAATACACTTTTAGAATAACAGACACTGAGCCCTCAATCAGCAGTTCCCAACTTAGAAGGATGTAAGCTACCTGTTCTGCCACTACAGTGCAGACCACAAACCTTCTTAATGTAAAACAACTGGTCTGAAGCCCAAGTGCTTAAACTAAAAGGCTTAGAATGAGTTACACCAAGCAGTAATAAGTACAACTGAGTACTATTAAGATGACGCAAAAGCAAAATAAAGTAGGAAGAAACACAAATACAGTAAAAGCAGAGTTGAGTTTCAAAATTTTCAGAAAATGCATGCTAACATATATCCTGTTATTCTACCAACTTTTTAAGTTTATAAGATCAATAGTTAAAATCTGTACCTTTGTTTTGGCCTTTATCCCCCATTATTTTTGGCTTTGTCCAGATTTCTTGAGTTAAGAGGTTGAGAGGTATAGTGAATAAGGATGTCTAAAGCATTTGGAGTAGCTTTTGACTTTAATACAGCTCTGGACTCTCTTCTGACTTTTTTTCACATCACTGGCACCCTCTACATGAGTTGAAACATAGCATACTAATGATACAGTAAGATGGTATATGAAGTGCTTGCCTAAGTATATATACTGGTGGTAGACTCCGACTGTTTAACTGTGGAGATGACAGGAAACAGAATGGAAAGGAAACCATGTTCTCTATTACAGTTCGTATCTAAGCATGTGTATGTTTTCTCCAACATTGTTAGATAATTTCTATGTGAATTCACTCCCAGAGAAAGCTGCTGAAACCTCTCAAGATTTCTCTGGCAACAGACCTCTTGAACTTCACTCACTATGCTCCTAGTTACTATGGAAACCTGCTAAGGTTTAAGCAGCTTTGTTCTGTGCAGATCTAAAAACGCAGTCCTTCGTATTGCTTGTATTGAATAAGTGTTTTTATCAGTGATCAGGGCAGGGTAGGTTGGGAAAAAAACACAGATTACTCACGTCAACATAATTTCTAAATAAGAGATGTCTCTCACTTATAGGAACTTGCTAACAAGCTTTTTTCTCCTCCCTCCATCAGCAGAGCATCTCACATCTTAATACTGTAATAATTTCTTCCCAGATATGCTGTTGTGGAACACTACTAAGCCTGATCATACGTGCCTGTCCCTTGCAGTCCTTTGTTGCCCTTCTTGTTTGATCACTGGCATGACATATCTTAACATGTGTGAAGTTACCTATGCATTATGTGGCAGTCCTATATCTTTTTCTACTTTTTGTTGTAAATACTTTATTTACTGCTATGCAGTGTTTTCCTTGGAATAAGAATGCACCTGTTCATTACACCTCTATTTCTGCTTCCGAAACACAGTAATACCACATCCACAAATCCTGATCAGTTTACAAGCATACTTCTTAACCGCTTAGTACAAGAATTATAGGCAAAGTCAAAAATAATGGGTGGGCAGTCTTTACACATTCCTTTATCTACTGAGTGACCTTGTTCAAGTCACTTAACCAGAGAGTGCTTTGGAGCAATGGGGAATTTGGGCTTGGTTCCTTAGTGGTCTCCTGGACAGTTGAGAAGTGTGTTTGCAAGCACTGCCTCCCATTACCTTTGTTCATGAGTCCATTCTCAGTCACCAGAGCTGCTTGATATTTTGAAAATTACTGTAGAAACATGAGGACCATTTTCATTTATACTGACTTGCTCTTATTTTTGGGTTTGCTTGTTTGTTACTCTGTTTTGTTTAATGTCCTTCTGACATTGTAATGAGATTCTGCTATTCTTCGTCTTAGTTATAACTGCATACTATGATGCACTTTTTTCTTATTTTCTTAAAGCCTTATGTCTAGATCATGGCTGGAAGTGATTTATGTTGGATTAGCCCTCTTACTGTTACCAAACAAATGCTAAATAAGTGAAATTGTGCTTTTCTTTTTTGTGCCTTAATATTTTATTCTCTTGTTCTACTTCCTATAAAACTTGATGTTTACTCTAAGCTGCATTACTGTTCCTTTTGCTTGTGAGACAAGCAATTAAGTAATTAACATCCGCCGAATCTCAGTCCCTAACTGACAAGAGGAAAAGATCCATCTAAGGGAGTATGGACATTAGGTTAGAACATCAAACCCTGTTATATTCCTCCTATAAACTATACCTACAGAATGACCAGTGCACCTTGAATTGAATTGGCGTTTGCATTTGCCTCACAGAGCAATGGTCTCCAAATCGGTATATTTAGTCTGGGGTAGGGAGAAGAGAAGAAGTGCAATGCATGTCTTTGACACTTGCATGAATGAACACACAAGTAAAATTTGTTGTTATGCACTGATTTCAGAATCACTGTATCTTGCAGAATTCTGCTTATTTCACTTCACCTTACATTTTTATATATAAGAAGCAGATGGGGGGGGGGGCAAAACCACCCCTGCAGAAATATACTTTTTTTGTCATTATAGCAAGTTTCATTGTTTGCTGTTTTTATAACATATTACACATTTTAGTGTTGAATGTTATTATTGTGATCATTAATCATGAAATAAGCATATCTCATGTATGTCCCATTGAGAAGGACCTTTTCAAAAGTGGGATGTCTCCAATCAGGTCATTTGAAAGTTTGACTGGAAGAGGACATTAAAAAAGCATTTTTTGCAGACAGGCAAGCTACCCTGCATACTCTACTCCCTTAATTAAATTTACTAACTCCATGGTTAAAAAATCACAGAGAAGAGAGTCATGATTTGGAGAATAGGGTGTTAAATTCGGTGAGTTAATACATCCTCTATTTCATACTCAGCCAAAGGTAGAGAAGCCCTGTGGGAGATATCATAGTCTGCTACTGTGTGTGTGTGTGTGTGTGTGTGTGTGTGTGTGTGTGTGTGTGTGTGTGTGTGTGTGTGTGTGTGTGTGCACGTGCGTGCATGCGTGTGTGTGTGTGTGTGTGTGTGTGTGTGTGTGTGTGTGTGTGTGTGTGTGTGTGTGTGTGTGTGGTGTATGCATACATGGAGTGGCTTTGTTTTCTTAAGTAGTTTTCAGAAAATACATTTTAAAAAAGTGGGACTTGATTGATGTCAGTCTACAGAACATACTTCTGATTAACCATTCTGCATCCTATTCAGCAACTAGATATTTGTTGTAACAGTGTGATTTGTGTGGTCTGAGGTCTTTTGGAAAAGGCCACCACTTCAGCTGTTAACTAAATGAATGAATGAATGAATGAATGAACAAATTAATATTGTAAATACTATTCGATAGTTATAATACCAAAAAAAAAATAATTTCAAATGAAGTGAAATGCACAAGGCAAATCCAACAGGAAGAAACCTGGTAACCTTGAGCCACGGACCAAAGAAGGCACAAAGCACATTGATTTAACGCAACTTTAATTATTTAAAACAAATGCGTTTTCGCTGTTTAAAATGTAGCAGCTTCTTCAGAATAAGAAAACGTGCCAAAACAGTTTAAAATAGTATATATATGAAAAATGCATTGACGTCATACATAATAGACAACCCATAAAAGCGGTAGCACCAATTTAAACATAAAACTCTTATAAGCACTAATATATACCTTATTATCAACACTAGCCTAAAATAAATATTAAATATTAAAGGAATTATACTCATAAAAGTATGAATCTATATAGCTTATAATAAAAATTAAAAAAATATATATTAAATAATAAAATGTCATCTAAGGTAACTTCTGAGTTTCAAAACACATGAAATATTGCAGGTTTCATTAAGCCCAGGGGTTGAAAATGCTCCCAATTTAACCTGCCATTCTAACTCACGGTTTTCTAAAAACAATGAAGTAGGACCACCTCTTATATTAACTGGTACGTGGTCAATACCTATAAAGTGAAAACTATGACCAGGTGAATTAGATATGTGCTTAGCTAAAGCGTTGTCACTTCTGTTTTTCCTAATGGCATATGCGTGCTGGTAGATGCGTTCACGGAATTTACGGTCGGTCTTGCCAACATAGAAAGCATTACAGCAATCACAAAGTGCCAAGTAAACTATTGATTTAGTTTCACAATTAATTTTGTGAAATGTTGGATATTTTTTGTTTCTTATAGTGAAACTATTCCCTGTTTTTAAACAGTGACACCAGTTGCACGCTCCGCACATGAAAGTTCCTTTCACCCTAGTTTCAAAACAATTGTTGTTAGGTCTTTGTAAAAGTTCCTTTAAATTTCTACCCCTCTTATAAGTGATAAAGGGTCTTGGACCTAATTTTTCTAGTAAAAATGGTTTAGCTGAAATAAATTGCCAATTTTTACAGACAATGTCCCAGATCTGCTTAGAATTCAAAGTGAACACAGTAATGAAACTCAATTTGAAATTGACATTATTTCTAGACTCTTGGGAGGGATTAGAGAAAAAAAGTTCCATTGGTTGACTCGGGGGCACTCCAAAGCCAGAAACAGCAAGAGAAAGTATATCTTTACTACCTGGTACTTGATGGAGGAGAGGTTGAAAATGACCGATCAGTCTCTTTTGAGAGACCTCTTCAATAAGTTCATCAACCAACCTACTAGGGTACCCACGGTTAGTGAATAAATTTTTCAGAAATGAACATTCTTGCTGAAAAGCTTCATCAGTGCTACACATACGTACAGCTCTCACTAATTGTCCTTTAACTATTGCACGTCTTTGCTTAAAGGGGTGGTGACTAGTGAAATGAAGGAAAGAATTGCAATAAGTTGTTTTCCTAAAAATCGAGGAATGAAATACATTTGCATTGGTGTTCTTTTCCAATTTCACATCAAGATAGTCAATAGATGAGGACGAGAAGTGGTGTGTAAATTTCAAAAATTCTGTAGTAGAATTCATGTACGCAACCAAATCTTCTTCAAGGGAGCCATCACCGATGAACAAAATAAAGATGTCATCCAAGAAGCGAGTGTAGAACTTAATGGCATTGGAAAAATCCAAGTTGTTTAAAAGGAAATGTTTCTCCCAATACGCCATAAAAAAGTTAGCTACACTCGCCCCACAGGGAGAGCCCATGGCTATTCCCTGTTTTTGCAAAAACGTTTGTTTATCAAAGATGAAAAAATTAAAACTAAGGACAATGTCCAATAGTTGTGAAACCAAATCAATCTCGTTAGGTGAAGCGTTTAAATCCCTCATTAAACCACTGATCCACTCAATGGCTTCCAAATGTGGAATTGAGGTATAAAGATCGACCACGTCGATAGTTAGAAAATTGAAAGACGGGTCGAATTCAATACTGTTAATATTTTTAAGAAATGTCCAGGAATCCCTACAAATCGTTTGTATAGATCTAAGATATTTATATAGGATACTGTCAATCACCCGAGCAATGGGATGTGTCATAGAACATCTACCATCGACTAATGCTCGCATGGGTGGATTGGCTAGATCCTTGTGGATTTTAGGGATCCCGAACATTACTGGAGTTTTAGGAGAAATAATGTCCAAGAAATTATAAGTATCAGAATCAATTTTCTCCTCCAGAAATAGGTCACTTAAATAGCCCCTAATTCTGTTATATGCAACGTTCATTTCATTGACAGAGGAAACAGAATAGGCCGGTGAATTTAAGACTTTCAACATTTTTTCATTGTAGTCAGCATTATCAAAGACTACAAGCCCTCCCCCTTTATCAGGTTTAATAACCCTAACAGGAAGGTGGCTCAAATCAGAAAGTGCTGAAGCCTGATCACTTGAAATGTTAAAATCAAGTGCTGTAGGCCTGCTTCTCTGCTCATCCAACAAGAACCTAAAATCCATTTCACAAACATTCTCAAATGTGTGTAACACAGGGTGTAATGGTGGATTAAAAACACTTTTTAGTTTCAAACATGTATCGTTATTCATAGATGGATTATTAAACAATAGGTTCAAGTTAAGTTTTCGAACGAAACATTTCAGGTCTATGAAAAAATAAATAAAAAAAATAAAATAATAATAATAATAAAAAAAAAATAATTTCTTAAACAGAAAGCAATACTTTATTTACTGTATTTGTAGATTGAACACTCCTCATAACTTTCTTTGCTCCCATTTTACTGCAAATTAAGACGCATTTTAGAATCCTGAACAGCTCCTTTATGTGTTCACGGTGATTTGAATCTCATAGCATATAAATAAAGTTAGGGTGTATAACAAGGGACATAGTGTTCCTAGTTAGGAGGAAGATGACTCTCCTCTGTCATGTCCTAAGATCACAGGAGTAGTACTGCATACAGATATGGAGCATGCAGGGAGAAGGAGGTTACTTTATTAGAGCAGGTCCAAACAAAAGGAACCAGAGTAGAGTGGGAGATGGAGGGCTTGTTGTATGAAGCAAGGCTTAAGAAACTTGAATTCTGTTTCCTGTGAAAGAGCAGAAGTTGTGAGGCATGATATGGGCATGTAAGGCATTGAAGGAGCTGTATGGGCATTCGGATGAATAGGAGTAAAAGGGCAGGAAAGGGACGTTACTGCCATAATATAGCAAGACAGATTCCACAGACATTAAGAAATACATTTTCATGAAGATGGTACTAGATAGGTGGAATGGGTTTCCAAAATGGCTGTAGTCATTAAGATATTTGGGACATTTGAAATAGATTTGGATATCTAGAACAAAAGTAAGGAAAAAAGAAGTGCAGCTGCATTAGGCTAGTGGTAGTACACTGGCAGACCAGATAGGGTCATATTCTTCTTTTGCCAGCATTTATTTATTTTGTTTTATGCTATGTTATGTTAAATGTTATGCTGCATTATGCTTCGTTTGTTGTAGAAAAAGTAATTTTTTTTGCTATATTAATATAAACTTCCAATCATTCAGTTGATAGTTTTGGAAATCAGTCAATGAACTGAGATATTTCTCTCATGGGAGATGATGTCTATCTTGACTTTGAGAGCCCTTGTAGTCTGTGCCAAGTTAAGAGAGTTAATAAATGCACAGAGACAGAAGATGTGCTTCAACCTCAATGAAGTCTATATTCAACTAGAATCTTCTGAAACTGCTGTGTACCATGTGATAAGTAAGCCATTCTAGCTAGCTCATTAGCACTGAAGCTAAAAAGCAACATATCTGATATCTCCTCTTTTTATATCTGACAACCTCTCTTTTTTAAAGCTATAAACTACAAACAGCTGTTATATAGCATGCATTATATTACACTGATGACTGCAAATTAACCTTAACCCTATACTAAGCATGCCGTAGCCTATTTATATTAAAATTGAACTTTGCAATCCAGTTGCATGGAGTAGAGGGATAAAGCCCTGATTATAGTCCAGTTAAACCAAATTTGATTAGCAGCTTGGCTATCTGAGGAATTGGCAAGAAGGGATGGGCATGTTCATCAATGTAGGCTTTTCGTCTAAGTGTTTCTTATGGAAAAACATGGTACATAGAGGAAAGTAGCCCACAAATATAATAGACGAAAGTGGGGTAGGGATGCGACCATGGCAGCAAGGATGACATGTAGTCCCAGGATGCCTTAATAATCTTTGATGGCCCCAAATCTTGCAGAACAAGTCCAGCAAAGATAAGGATGGGTAGATAGACCCCAACATAGGATGAGGGTGACAGGAGAAGCTGATAGTTGCCTGTGTTGAAGGGGGATAAAATATTAAAATAGAAACTTTGCATGTACTGAAAAAAGACATTTTAGTAACGCAACCTTTATTCTTTAGAATCCTTTTTAACTGTGGAACAGTCCATGTTTGTCTGTGTTCTTCACTAGTCTGCCATATTTACAGAGTGTAACTGGACTATTTACAGAGGACATCTGGCATTCATTTTGGGATGTTTCTTGCTGCACAGCAGCCTTTTTTTCTTTGAAAAAATATCAGTTTTATTGACAGCATTTCAGCACAGTAATTAAAAAAACATTGAAGTAACAATAAAATCACTTTGCAATAATGATGGTTCCAGTGCTGTTATAAGCAAACAATGCTAGTTCTCCCTTACAAAAAGGGAAAAAAGTTTCTCACAGCATTACATCCATCAGATTTCACCTGATATGCATATCATAAATGATAACAAACTTAACTTCAGAACCCTGTTTTCATGTGCTTATTATCGGTGGCCTTTGACATCTGTCTCAGTCTTTGATCCTGGGTATTCTCATTTACCACAACAAAGGAGGAAGATGATGCAACAATTCATCCACCATTGTATATAATAACACCTTGACACAGCAACATCTCTAATACTGTAATAACAACTAGCCCTCTCAGTCTCTAACATTCAGCAGATAGCAGATTATAGAGATACTGTGACCAGAGTAGCCATTTATTGACATATTCATTCATCGCCTTTTCTAGTCTGTAAGTTTCTCCTCCCATTTTGCTAGGTCTTGCACCTGCAGTCATAGATTACTTGCTGTGGACTCTTCCAGTTCCTAGTTATTACCTTTTCTGCTAAAAAGCCTCTAATGGCCTTCAGGCCACCTGTTATGTAAGATAACCTGCCAAAATAATTTGGGAGCCAGTTCTTTCATAACTTAAAAATTCCTCACAACATATTTTCAGTTTGTCTGGTTTTCTGTATTATCTAAAAATATATGTCCTACTCCCAGGTGTGTTCTTGAATCTCAAGCAGACACTATCTTCATTAGGAAACATGATTTATTCATAGATTCATAGGTATTTTCTAAGCTATTGATCTATGAGGATCTAAAACAACCTACTCTTACATTCCTATGGCAGTTTTTAGGCTTTATAGTTTGTATAAAATAACCCATATGCAGACAGAACAAGGATAAGATGGGGCAGTTACTTGTTCCTCCTATCCAAGAGGGACATGGATGCTAAACCGGGGGTGGATTTGCAATTTCCCATTCATTCATTCATTCAAAACACATTTACATAGAGTAAAAGAAGAAATAATCTGTGTTTATTTAATTATGCATTCATTAACCTGGGTAGAACACTGACCCAAATAGATAATTTTTAGGTGCAGCTCGGGGAATACATACATACATATATATGCGCTGAAATCAAGAATTAACATAGAAAGTAATTGGAAACATCAGAAACAGAAAGTTTCAATACTGAAATGCATATAATATCAGTTAACTCTATATCACAATGTCCATCTTGTGATGATGCTATAAAATCTTTAAAGTTAAAATGTATATACAACAAATGTACATTTACGCAAATTAGAGTTAAAGCAAGTATGCAAATGTTTTTATGTTTTCTGACAATTGTATAAGAGTACAGTTTTCAGTTTATGTTTTTATCTGTGTTCAAATGATACTGACAGAAAAAAGGTATTCCTCTAGTAATAGTTTAGTTTCCAGAATAGAACATTTACCAGATTTCAGTTTATGTTTTTATCTGTGTTCAGGTAACACTGGCAGAAAAGGTATTACTTTAGTATTAGTTTAACTAGTTTCTGAATATGACATTTATACACGGCTATTTTAAATGTTAAGTATAACTATCTATTACCTTAATGTAAATTTCAGTCAAGTTTCAGAATATGACATTCATACTCGGTTATGAATCCAGTATAGTACATTTCAGTCAAATTTCAGAATATAACATTTCGTACTTAGTTATACAATTTTAACAGCATCACTACACAGTTTACAACATGCAATCACATCAAGGGTAAAGTGAAAGAATTATTTATAACAGGCTTATTACGACAAGTTATCTAAAGAATAAGTAGTGATAGTTATTTAATATACTCAAGGCCTAACAGGTCAGGCTTAATTTGTTAATTAATTTACAGAGTACAGTGCACATCACATAATAAATATTGTACATTAGACAGAAAGTTAAAAAAAAACACTGACAGGGTAAGCAAAGGTATAGATCTGAAATATAGAGAGCATATGTTTTAGTAAAGGTACTTCTAATATTACAGTACATATATATTTACAGAATATTTAAGACACAAATTTAAAAGGCAGACATCTATTACAGCACATAGGAATTCAAAAGAAAAATAGGCAGGGTTTTTAGTAGCAAATTTAACTGAAGATTTACAGACACAAGCTAATATGCTTCAAGATAAGTGTATTATAAGTGTAAAAAAGAGATGTTACCAGTTATAACAAGTTAAAAAATTGCCCAGTTATAATTAAAACATAAATTTAAAATATTTCAATCCAAATAGACCATAAATGCTAAAGTGACACCTAGTAGTCAAAATTAAAATTACAAGTTTCAGTAATTTCAGTGACAATTGTTACCGAATAAATCCTACATAAATGTTGTAGTTGTTGTATCTTTTGGCTTTTCCTGGTTAGGGGTTGCCACAGCGGAACTCCGGTCCGCTAATGATTGGCAGTAGATTTTTACTTACCGAGTTGCCAGCTTTGACGCACAACCTTCAACGAAGGTACGCCCATTCACGCATGTCTCCACACAGAAGACGCTTTAGCTGAGAATCAAACAGGACAATATCTTACTGTGAGGCGACAACGCTACCGCATCATTACCACCACAAATCCTACATAAATACAGTTAGTAAAATAGACCTGCAAAGGCCTGAAAATGTAAAGTTAGGCCTGTGTCTTCATTTTATATTTCATATTTTAAAGTAACTACAAAATGAGATATCTGTGTGTGTGTTCAAGTATCTCAAGAAGAGCTGTAAGGTCTGGTTTCATTTATATGTATTTTGTTAGACAAAAATCTGTATTCTCTTTCCATACGTCTAGAAATGCAGCCATATTAAAACAGGCCTTCACAGTTTGCATACAGTTTCAGTGAATGCACTTTCAATCAGTGAAAATAACCTTCAGTAAAGAGTACTGATAAGAACAGAATGTGCAGTATATTAAGAACAAACAAGGTTTGGGAACCAAGGTTAAAGAGGTGTGTAGATAATTAGGAAATACTTCAGACACAGTTAAAGTTAGTTAGTTTGGACCATTATGCAGAAAGTCATTGCAGTACAGACACTTGAGTATGAGTGCAAAGGTCAGGTCAAATATCTAGCATTCCAGAATATTAATGATATTATTGAGGAAGATCAGAAAATCAGTGCAGAATCTGTGGACATAATTATCAGAATATGAGTGCTGAAACTACAGGCATAATTATCAGCACTGTTATTAGAGAGAGTACATTCCTGAGTACAGAATTTACACTACTTTACCTTCCATAAATTCCAGATAGGCCTCAAGAGCTTCTATTCTTGACCTAGTCTTCTACTGTTTCAGTTGTGAGTATCTGCTCTTAATTAGAGTATTCAGATAAATAAGTGCATCCGCTTATGTTTCATATTTGTAGTAGATATAGCTTCTTTATATCAGGCCTACATTTTTGCTAGTTCTATAAAACTGCAAAACTATATGGTAATGATACTTTTCTAATTGTTTTGCTTCAGTTGTGGAATCAGAGAAGATACAATATAGACTCCTTTTCACTCAAACATAACTTCAGCACTTTAGCAGATTTCAACTTTTTCTTTCTCTCTCTCTGTCTCTGTCTGTTTTAATAGACCCAGTCATTTATACAAAAGAAGTTAACTTATTTAACTCTGGTTATTTTCTTCAACTCTAATACTCAACTGAACCACAAATTAAACACTAAACACCCATTGTTTCAGAGTTTTAAGGCGGTATCCCGCTGGAAGCTGTGCTGCATCTTTTTAGGGGACACAATTTTAGGAGTCTCTCTTTTCAAATCTTAATGATTACAGATTTTACAGTCTCTAACTTTTACAGGACTGATGGTGACAATGTTGGTTTCTGTTTTCTGTGGAACATTGGCTTTGATGCATTTTTCTTGTCCAAAGGTCTACAATTTCTACTGTACAACTTGCCAGAATCTCCACAAAATATCAAATCTTAGTTTATCTGCTTTACCAAAAACTTCAGCTTTCAGTTGTGGTCTCTCTTATGGCTTTTGGAATCTTACTTTTTCTTTGTTACCCAGTCTGGCAGTCTTCTGCAGTTCCTGTTATAGCCATATTCTTTTGTCGATTTCCTTCCAGCATTTTCCTTGCTTTATGTTGACTAAGTAATAGCAATGTTGCTGAAATGGGAAGCCTGCTTTTCAGCCTTGTCCCTTCAACCATTGAGCTGGTGAGGGACAAAGTCCATACAGTGGACTTATACTCTAAAAGTAAATTCTTTGGGACTTCTGCATACAGCACGACATGTGTATTAGTCTAGCTGGTTCATTAGCCTTAAAGCTATGCACCCTCATATTTGACAGGCTGTATCCTCAGTGGCATTTTATTGAAAATAGGCATCCATACTTTTAGGGCCTTATTAATAAATGCAACAATAAAATCATGCAGTTCATATTATTCAGATTTTTTTATGTTTTTCGAGGAGATGCAGGAGATAGCCACACTAGACAGAACCTATATTACAACAGAGTATCAGATGCACTTCTCTCTACAGTTTACCTGTGAAATGCCTGTGGTAATCATTTAAACTGCTCTTTGCAGGTTTGTTCAGTACCCACCTCTCCCACACCTATACACTGATCCTTTTCCATTGCAGTCTTTCATGACAGACTAATATATGGATATGAGTGCTGTATTCAGCATGTTGAATTACCTCCACAAGAAAAAAAAAAATAAAAATCTAGCAAGCAAAAAACATTTGAAATGTTTTCAGTAACAAATGCAAGTGAGGTTCTTTTAAAGAGTCCTTAAATGTCCACTGTTATAAAAGACATAATCACACATGCCTATCAGATGAAAACAAGATCATTAACAACATGTTCATGTCATTCTTATTGCTCTTTACCTGATGGAATTAGTATATATAGTTACGGGGGGTGAGGGGGGTGCAGCCACCCACCTAGCTGAGTTTCAGATGTTTCAGTGTGTACTGTGTAGTTCTGGGCAAGTGTTTACTTGCACTGGGAAAAAGTTTATGGTTGGGGATTTTAAGCTTCGTTATTTTCGTCTCACGGAAATAACGTTCGGGATAATGTTTAATGTTCAGGACTGTGGTCTTTCGATATTTGAAAGTAGATCCATATACATATATATATATATATATATATATATATATATATATATATATATATATACACCATGCGATAAAACTCTGGAAAGTGAAAGTAGCAGTTACTAGCTATATATTGTACAAAAGACTAGAATAAAAATATGAGAAGAATGTGACGTAGTGTACAAAAAGTACTATAATGCCTTAAAACTGACTTAAGTAGTGTGTAATCTAGCACTGAGATACTGTACGATACTAAGAAATATCATCAATAAACATCAAATGCTATTGCATTTGCAAAAGTCAAGGGTTTGGTGAATGAACATTAGCAGGAGTTTTTAAAAGTTAAGAAGTTAGTGATTTTTTTTTGTTTCTAATATAGTGGGTTCCATTTTTTTATAAATGTATTCCAATTTTTGAATATATATAGGTGGAAATGCACATTTTAATGAATATAATATGGGCACTGCACAAGGAAGAACAGTCTATAGGAAAAAATAAAGATATTCAAACCCCTTTTTCCCATCTTTTGCACATGGGGGTCAGGATGTCATTTCACCAGTGACCATCATCTACAGCCAAGGTTTATACCACTGGATGGGTAAGCCTGCCATAACATTTCTTCCACACCACACATTCACAGTTACACAGATTAACAATATTTACATATATAAGACATTTGATTAAAAAAGTAATGCTTATTCAAAGTATTAGTCTATGTTAAATAATGGAGACTATTAAGGTGGCAAACGGTTAAGCGACAGTGCTGTTAGATAAGCAATGCACTGAGTAGATGTTAATTAAATGATTTTAAAGTTTTTTAATGAGAAGACATATTCTTGGTGGTCAGAAGGGAAAATCTATAGCTTATTGTGGCTCTTGTTGATGTCAGATTCCTCAAGCTTCATTTGCCTGTAAGAAAAATATCGAGGGTCACAACATCAATTGCCATTTTGCATAGGAAATCATTGTTGGTACAACTTCTATGCCAGCAATGATTCACTTCTTTTGGGAGATTCCTTCCTTCTTCAAGCTGGTGTAACTGTGGAGTTAGTATATGTAAGTTCACATTAAAGTCACAGGGGGTTTTACCCCCTACAAAACTTGATTAAAGTTAAATTTTTCACCCTTCTGTGTTTTGGGTATTATTTTTAAGTAATTTGGATTGTCGGTTTTGTGGAAGTCAACGATTCATAGTAGAAACATTCACTGCACTGCAGTTTATTTTGAAGGTATGAAGAGATAGGCATTGCTCAGTAGGATCTATATTAGATAATCAAAATCTACTTACCTCAAACCTATATTCATTGACACCAAAACAGTGAAATTCACTTCCGCGAACAATGAAAACTTTCCTAGGGTAAGGAAGCAATTGACCAACACTACAACTTTGCCCTTTTCCCCACTGTAGTGCAGTCTTGGAGTTGGTATATATAGCTAGGGGGTGTGGGGGAGGTAAAGCACCCCACTTTGGTGGGTTTGATTTAGTGAGATGTGTGTTGTGGTGTTATAGTGGCTGAGTGATTACTTACTTAATAAAACTTTCAATGTTCGCTGTTGTGTTTTCTGTTTCAGTGTCATTGAATACAGGTTCGAGGTAAGTAGATTTCAATTATCTAATGTAGACCCACTCAGTAGGGATCAGAGGTTATAGCATTTTTGTTTTTGAAATAGTCTCCTTGCTAGAAATGGAAAGGATTGGAGTGTAAGGAATCTGAAGACAGCCTAGGAAACAGCTCTATGCTGACTATGGAGCAATTTGGCATTTCTTCAGTACCGAACAGCATTGAGTGCCAAGGTTAGAAATTTGCAGATTTTGTTAGCCATTGTTTGGAGAGAGCTGAGATTTCTTTGGCGCATTGAGGATATTATTTGAAGGGCTTATTCACGTTGAGGCAAAAGTATATCTTTGCTTACAGCTATTTTGCCTTCAAAGAAATAAAACGATATATCTTATAATGCTAGCATGTGAGCTTTGTTTTTAGTTAGATCATTGTGGTGGGAAAACATTAGAATCTGATATAGCCACAGACCCAGATATTTGAAAAAATGTCATATTTTCAAGAAGTTCTAGTTTTCAATAATGTACGAATTGGTGGGATTAAAGGTAATATTTGATTTATGCCAAAGACCAAGGCTTTGTTTTTTCTTTCAGTCTAAGAAAATTTCTCATGTCTGCTAATCCGGTGCTAACTGCTGCAGGACTGTTTCAAGTTGCTTTTTAATGCTTGTGTGAGAGGAGATGGACCAGTAGATGACCATACTATTTGCTTATAAGAGTATAAGAAAGTTGATAACTTAGTGTCCCATTTGTTAATAAATATATAAAGCAAAAGAGGTGCTAGGATTGTCCCTTGGGGTAATCCTTCCATTAAGGGTGTGCTATTAGGAGGTCATCCCTTCTTTACTTTGAGTTGTCTATTTGAAAAATAGTTGTGAACCTATTAGCATAAGATTGGACTAAAGTCAGTGAAAAGTTGGGCATTTAATTCACACCTATAAAAACTGCACCTGTCAAATTCTGTGTGATCACCTTAAACAGTGTATCATCAAAAAGAGTCCACAAAACAGTAGTAGTAGTAGTGTCACATACATTCCAAAAGCCATGTTGGTGCCTAGAAAGAATGGAGCATCTTTGAATATGCTCTACAAGTTAAATGAAGATGGTTTTCTCTAGGATTTTTTTCTAGTACTGGGAGTAAAGAGTTAAGCTGAAAGTCTGCTGAGGATTGGGACTTAGAGGTTTTACTAATGCAATTTTCTAAATGGATAGGAGAGTGTTTTGCAGTGTTGATTAAATACATGGTACAGTTTGTTAAATAAATAAACCTTGCACATTGTTAAAAAAAATGTTCAAGAATGTCTGGAACTGCCAACCAGGGAATTTAACTGAATTTTCTCCAGTAGCATTTCAATTTATATTTCTTTTAATGTGCATTAGGTAGAAAGAGGAATTGTAGTGTGGTAGTGTGGACGTTTGGGATGATGCCATAGTCTGGGAGTAGTTCAGGGGCATTATGTTTTAAGGAACCTAACAGAGTCATGTTAAAGTCTTCTAAGATTACTAGATTTTTTGTAAAGTTTGGCCTTTTCAGTATATTAGTAATTTGGTTGAGAAGTGAGGATAGGAGGCTACAGTTTTATGGGGTGTCTGTTTTTATCTACATCCACTAACAAGGAACCAGTTGGGGATATACTATTTAGGGAATATAGTTCAAAAGATCAAAGTTTTAAAACATTGAAAGCGATATGCTCAAGACTGCATGATCAAATTGTTAAAACACTGAAAACCTAGAAACAAGAAAAAACAATGTTTTTGTGGGGGTGGGAGCCTCCTGCACCCCCAACACACCCTGTTAATTATATATACCAACTTCAAGATTTCGCTATATTGGAGAAAAGGGCACATTCTCCAATCCCCACTGTACCACAATCTCAGTCAAAACAGGTTGACATTTTAAAATGTCTGTCATATGGTCTCGACCATATGGGTGTCAACATTTTGAAACTTCAATCTTTTGAATTAGACCACTTTTATTTGTAAGCTTTGTTTCAACTGTAATAATGTACCACATCCTTTTCTTAGACTTGCTCGACTGTTAAAAATGTATTTATGTTCAGGGAACACAATGTAAATGTGGTGCTGCAGCCTATGTCATACCTATGTCACTCTGCAGACCACGTAATGTATCCATCCATTGTTTCCTGCTTAGTGGTGCACTGCTGTTGATGTGTGTTTCAAAATCCTTTGCAAATACTTCCCTAGTAATCAAGCAGCTTTGACAGTTTCATTTTTAGCTTGGAGTATCCTGGTGTTTTCTGCAGTTTTGTTTAATTTATTGTATACAGTTGGTGTGCACTTCTACATTAAGATGTCCTTTCCAAACTTTACATGTTGTTATTCTTTTTCTTCAGTTTCTCACAAGGTGAGATTTTTGTTGTTAATTTTCTACAGCTGCGCAAGCATGGCTTGAAGTTACACTGTCACATGACAGCACCTGTGCATAGTAACAGTCTACACATCAGCATGGTTTAGGTGCCTTGTTTCAGGCCTAGCAATGTGTTCACATGTGATCCAAGCACAGCAGGCTATTGTATACAATTGTAGTGCTGCCAGTTAACAAAAATGCACCAGCAGTGATTTTCTATCAAAAGCAGCAAATAAGTTCAGCACCAGTAAGTTAAAAATTACAAGATGAAGAGTAGGGTAACGGTCGTTTTCAGCTGGGGTGCTCTTTTGTTTGAAGCTTAATGATCTCATATGTGATTTGAAGAAGAAGACCAGGTTTAAGGGGGTGGTGATTAACTTATTTAATGTATAAAAAAGGCGGCTCCAGTTCTGTTTGTCATACTAAAATGTTCCCTCTTATAATAACAGATCTTCTGACCAGCATTCTTCTTACATAGGTCAGTCTTTCAAAAAAGGAGACCATACGGAAGGGCATGCTATTCTGCAAGTATAAGAGTTGTGTATCTTAAGAATCAAATGTTTTTCAAACAGGAATCTCTTGATCTACTAATGAAAAGGCTAGTAAATGACTCTTTACTTACCTTTTATCAATATCATGGATCCTTCCATCTCACCTAGTCAGTTGTTTCCTCATCCCATGCAGAAGGTCATGTGGGTGGGAGCAAAACAGCATAACACCTGGAAGTAAATTTCCACATATTTGTAATTGAATTGAATTCTGAGTGTTTACAAAGTAGAATTCTTGCTAAATCAAACCCCCTACTATTGCCAGGAATGTCTAGACCTGCCCATATTACAGACTCTTTTGCAGAACAATTTAAAATAAAATGTGCTTGAAATATATCTTTTTCCTTATAAGGCAATAATCTTTCATGTAAAATTTGTTTGCATCCAAGAAAAATGATCAGTGGCAGACAGTCTCATACCCTTCCAGTCTCAGCAGACATCTTAAAGTAAACATTCAGACAGGGCCATCCCAGTTCCTATTATGTCTTCTGTCTCAGGAGGCCTAGAGGGTCACCTTGAATTTAAGAATGCGTATTGTTACATTCAGGCTTTCAGATTTCTCTGGCATACCTCTCAACTATCCAGATTTTCGCAGAATGTCCAAATTTTTGCCTCATATTTTTGGTCTATTCCTCATAAAATTTGTAGTTTTCTGGATTTCTGTGGCAAATCAGTGAGGACTGAATTCACTAAATAATGACAGGTATTTGAGTTTCAGACTTCATAACCTTCAGAAAATACATGGTAAAACAAGACCTTTTATTCTAGCAACTTTCTAAGTTTTTAAGAGCAATATTTAAAATGTGTCCCTATTTTTAGAGCTTTGTTTCCCCATTATTTTTAACTTTGTCCAGATTTTTTTGTTCTAAAAGGTTGAGAGTTATGCTCACTGGAGATTTCAAAAAATTGAAATGGCTCATCAGTATTTATATTTTGCAGTTCTACCATCTATCTAGATCATTATTCTAAACTCTCCAGAGCTTTATCCCAAACTGTATTCCAAGTGTCCTGTGCAGGCAGCAGTGGTTCTCATATTGAAAGGTGTGCAGCTTTATCCTTAAATGGAAGACTGCCTTATATTTTTGTTTCTGAAATGCTTATAAAAGCACACTATTACACGGTGCAATTCATTGTTCTATTTGGTACACCATTATTTTAGCATTTCTTGTTGATTCCCACCATTTTTGAACTGAAAATGGACCACAACACAGTTAACAGAACATAAATAAATAAAAATAAACTGAAGTAAAGGTATTCCTGAGAACCCTTCCAGGAGAAAGAATTTAACTCAAGAGACAGTTCATGAAATTGTCAGATAATCTGTCTCTAACTGAGGAGAGAGACTAGAAAATATTATCCCTTCATCACCAGGCTGGCATGTAGCCTTTGTTGATGGTTACACTTCTTGTCACCATTTTGGCACCTATAGGACACCATTATGATGGTCATAATACCAGGCTATAAATCAGCCAAATACATCATCACTGAAGGAACATGTGGGATCGACCAGAAGTTTGGGACATGATCATCCTTTCCACTGAAACAATTCTTTATCAGCAAATTGAAATGGGGAGTATTAGTAGTCAGGAAATACAAAAAAAAAAAACTCAAGCCTTCACAAATAGGTGCTGTGTTTATTATTCGTACTGTAAGTAAGCACTTTCATTACAAAATCCATTAACTAGGAACTTCATCAGGCTAATGGATTTTGGAATAAAAGCTCTTACTTGCAGTACGAATAAAAAACGTAACACCTGTTTGTGAAGGCTTGAACTTTTCTTTGTATTTCCTGGTTTTGTTTTGTTTCGTGGACTTTCCATATTAGTAGTCAGTCAAATTTAGAAAAGAAAACTTTGGCTATTCATCAGCTCAGATTACAATGATGGATGCCTCAAACTCAGACTGAAGACTGCACTGAAAGTCTTATCAGGGCAAGGTCTTTGGTCTACTTTTAAGCTAAGGATGCCTATAATCTTTAATAAGATATTAATGTGAGACACACCATAAAACTGTTCAAAAAGAACATAACTCATTATGTCCAGCAGGTGGCTAGAGACAAAACTGATCTAGTACAAAAACACAGTAGATAATGGTCTTATCATCTGTACAAAATGGTGGAAATTTGCTCTGCCTTTTACTCTTCAACAGAAGATCATTCACCATCCAGATAAACAAAATGTCTTAGAAGGACTGTTACACTTCTTGTCTCTCAAAAAGTGCTTGTTCCTTCACGTGATTTGAATTTTCAGCTGGAAAACGTGAAATCCAACCCTCACCCCCTCCCACATGCACACACGCACACACACATGCACACACACACACACACACACACACACACACACACACACACACACACACACACACACACACACACTTTAAAAATGGCTTTTTTGGTTCCTTTAGCATTTTTGTCTTGGAAGACAACAGGTTAATAAATTGTTATCAGCCAGGATGGTGTCTTTAAAAGACTTCTTATATTCTTCACTGTATGCTGACTTTCTTAAAGACTGAGTGATCCTTTCTACTACTATCTCCTTTAGCCCTGTGATCATGTCTGACACAACAGTGACCCAGGAAATACAGATGCCTTTTTAACCGTCATTTCTAGAATTCAGAAGAGTGTGTTTCACCTCATGAAGCCTATGAGGAAATCTTTGACTAAAGACATCAGGAAACCTGATAGTTTCATTCACCCTAACAAGTTAGGGGCTTTTGTGGGTAAACAGACAGTTTCATACTGGTTTGCCATCTGCTATGGATTTTTGCTATAGCTTAGCTGGCAAGTTATTCAAGGAGCAACCTGGGAACATTCTATCAAAGTAATAGCTACAATTGTAACATTGTATAGATGGCTGTGAGTAAGTGAATTTGCTTTGTAATACAAACTGGTCCTTTGTGGGTATCTGGACTAAGTATCGCAGGCTAGAGTACATCTCTAAGGCATGGTGAGGTTTTGTTCCTAATGTATAACTTGATATTCTACTCAAAAGCAATGATTTACCAGAGGCACATCTCCATAACTCTACATCTGCAGGCAATGAAAATGGAATCAGGGGTCCTTGAATAATAAGTCCTTGAATAAATAGTAAGAACATCAAGCCAAACATCTGGATATATAATTAGCATAATGTTTGAATATCAAATAGTATAGAACTCTTCCTTCTTCCAGTAGGAATGTGGGATAATACTCAGAAACAAAGGATTAAAAAACAGAGTGATAAAATGATGGAAAAATATAATCTCATTATTAAAGACAATGTCAAATCTTCAGACTTTAATGAACTGTATTGCAAAATTCTACCACACAAGATCATTTATTTTTGCTTCAAAAAAGGGAGTTATAGGATGTGTGTCCACCTTCTTTAAATTATTGTTGGCACTCATATGTTGGTCATGTAGTGTGGTTTTCTATGTACTAGACAGTGTCAAAAATCAAATGTGATGAAGAGGATTCAGAAAATTGTGTGAAGGGGTAAATCAAGCTTGAAAATAGGGACATCCTAGGTAAGATGATACATACCATCTATTTACACCTGGCTAAAGCTCTTGACATAACCCCCTACTCAGTCGTAGTGGAGATGATCGGCAAGCAAAGAGTAAACCCCTATGTTACCCATTGAGTTGCCATCTGGTTCATAGATAGGACACAGAAAATTCATGTACGAGATGGTACCACCACAAAAAGGTCAGTCATCAATGGAGACCCACAGGACTCTGTGCTGGGACCTCTGTTTGGCATCTACTTCTCAGAAAAAAAGGCAGACACCAAGGATCTCTGGCTGACCACATTTGTGGATGATTGCAAGTTAGGAGCAGTTATCAAATCCTCAAATGACTCAACCATCCTACAGAAAGTCCTGCCCCAAACGAATAACTAGTGCCAGAGTCATCGTCTAAAATTAAATGTGAAAAAGTTAATTATTGTATTCTTTGGGAAATCGACTACCCCAGGAAACATTCACATTGAAAATTCACCCCTAAAAGTTGACCCAGTAGACTGGGACTTAGGAGCATATGTCGACAGTGATTTATAATTTGACCAACATGTGCCCACTGTGATAAGGAAATCCTTCCATATTACACAGCCTATGAGCAGAGGGATAGCTTCTAAATACAAATATGTCATTGTCCCCTTCTACTAAGCCCTCATCAGACCAATCATCAAGTATTATGTCCACTTTGGCATGTATCTGGAAAATGACATGCAGCAATTTGAATACTGAGTTTTCTCACT